>NW_024412453.1:9668251-9789688 GCF_014898765.1 Herpailurus yagouaroundi
CCAGGCAGCTACAAAGCTAGGTGCTGGGGACACAAAGATGGGGAGCGAAAAGTAAATGACCCACACACACCTAACTGCACGAGGTGAAATGAATGCAGGGCTGTAACAGCAGTATCTGTTTGAGAAGGTGATGAGCCCTTGAGAAGGTGAGGAGGCCTCAACTGACTCTGTAGTGATAACCCCCTAGACTGCTAACAGGCACAGACCAACTGGAAATGAAGCGAGGCATGTGATCAGAGGAAAAAGAAAAACACACACACACTGAGGCTGATCAAACAGAGACCATAATAAACACAAAAGCTTTAAACAAAACTCAAGCCTTTCTGTTATTAATATACAAACCACATCCCGATTCCAATCCTGTCTCCCTCTGTAACAAAGAAAAATAACTACCATTTACCAAACACTAATTACATGCCAGGTGCAATAATGGAAACTTCTTCACGTTCATTGTTTCAGGAAAACCCCACAACAACTTCTGTGATGTTGGTGGGATGTTTCCACTTATACATGGCAAAATAATTCCAAGACATCAAGTTATACTGGCTGAGCCTGGCTTCAAGTGCAGGTCTGGCTGACACCCAAGACCTGGGAGCCCGGAGGGTCTACCCCTTTGTTAAAATGTCTACACTCCAAGAGCTCACTTGCATGTAAGACAGTCTTTTAATGCTAAGTTGGCTGGAAGGCTGCAGGACGTTTCAGCCAAAGTTAAACACCCTTTCTTCCTGCTGAACTGAGAAATGTTCTGGTTGATTCATGACAGTTCAACTGTAGCCAAAATGCAGAGAGGAAGCATAGGGTATCACCTCATTTAGTGAAATCTTGGTCAAGAGATCATTTTTCTATCCCCTTTTATTTCTGACTAGCTACCATTTACTCGGTACTTAGCCTATAGTAGGCAATATGCTAAGATGTCTATGTACCTACCTCATGAGGTAGGGACTGTCAACTAACCCTATTCTCCCAGTGAAGAAATTATCATACAGAGAGCTTGAAAAACAAAATAAAACAAAACCAGAACTGGAGCCTGGTCAGCCTAACTCCACAGATCTGATTCTCCACCACTTTGGGGTTCTGTTGCTTTCACCACTAGCCTGATGGGACTTAATCATTCTATAAGGTTTGCTATCTGGCAATTATCTCAAGACCCGAAACATATAAAATTCCTTAAGTATACAAACTGATACAATTGTTGCTAGTGATCTAGCAAGGATGTCTTACCAGATTGAGCAAGAAAACACAACAGGATGTTCCATCTGATTAGTTTTCTAGAATCCTGACCAGTACTGTGTTTGTGATTCACCTGCATATGCACTCATCACATGTTGAGTGCCTACTGTGTGCCAGGCACAGAGGCTATAAAGATTAAAAAGCTTGGCCCGCTCCCCACCCAAGCTCAGTCTCCTCCTCACCTTCAGCTGTTTGACCTTCTCTTTTCAGCATCTGGACAGCTCCTACATATTTCTTCAGTTGGACTTTGAGCACCTCGTTTTCTCTGCAGGTACAAGAATGTTAAAAAATACGTTTTTAAAAAATGGTAATATAGACCAAAGTTGGGGGGAGGGGGAAACTGTGTAAAGAAAAACACACAAGGTGCATCTTCTAAATATTATTACATTTTTCTGTTTTAGCGATCACCACTGGAGAAGACTACACCACATAGGGCACATTTGAAGAATCCCTTCAAAAACCATTCACTCATAATGAAAATCAGTACTAACTGGTTCCAGTTCCCACAAAGTCAAGATGCTGACGTGTGTTGTGCTCTATTCTGTATCAGGCACTAGGTAATATTCTCTCCATTTATAGAAGCATGTACTAAATACCGTGTACTCAACCTAGGGAATACTCATTATTTTTATTAACTGCTACATGCAACAAACATTTAGTATTTGCCAGGCATCATGTGAAGTCTTTATCATCTAACGCTTCCAATGTGTTGTCACAATGCTCATTTTACACACGAGGAAACTGAGGCATAAAGAGGAGAAGCAGCTAAGCCCACACCTACCTCCACATAAGACCATACTACGGAACACAGAACTCAGGCTGCAAGAAGACTCTACAAAATTCACTCCCCAGGTATACTGGCTAAGGAAAAGAACACGAGAACCAGGAGAAGAAAAATGTTGTTTATTATGTACCACATAGATCAGACTTTACCCAGGTCACTTCAGTGAATCAAGCATGCATGCATTCATTCATTCTTCATTTGTTTGAAAAATGTTTGAGTCTCTATCATGTATTAGGCACAATGATCCAATATTATGCTTCTCAGGTGACAGAGCAGAAATTCTCGGGGCACAGATAAGGTCTGTGACTAAGGTCACATGGCCAAGGTCAAGGTCAAAAGTAAGGCACACTCCCAAGACACAAACCCAGGTCGCTCTGCCCACAAGGCCCAGAGGATCTTTCCTCAGTCTCCTTTGGGAGTTGGACTTGGTTTCTCATAAGTATCACCACCCCCCTACCCTCCAGCCACAGTGAGAGGTGCCTCTCCCACATTCTCTGCTTGTACTCCTCCCACCCAAAGGTCTGGAATCTGAGTGCCTTTTTTTTTTTTTTTTTTTGTAATGTTTATTTTTGAAGTGGGGAGGCGGAGAGAGAGAGAGAGAGAGAAAGAGAGAGAGAGGAGGGCAGAAGATCTGAAGCAGGCTCCAAGCTGACAGCAGAGAGGCTAATGTGGGGCTCGAACTCACAAACCATGAAGATCATGACCAGAGCCAAAGTTGGACGCTTCACCGAATGAGCCACCCAGGCGTCCTGAACCTGAATGCCTTTAAATACCAGAGACCATTTCCTCAGTATGACAACAGCTTTAAGACTGGGTTTCTTTCTGGGGCGCCTGGGTGGCGCAGTCGGTTAAGCGTCCGACTTCAGCCAGGTCACGATCTTGCGGTCCGTGAGTTCGAGCCCCACGTCAGGCTCTGGGCTGATGGCTCGGAGACTGGAGCCTGTTTCCGATTCTGTGTCTCCCTCTCTCTCTGCCCCTCCCCCGTTCATGCTCTGTCTCTCTCTGTTCCAAAAATAAATAAGCGTTGAAAAAAAAAATTTTTTTTTAAAAAAAAGACTGGGTTTCTTTTATAAATATAAAAATTTAAATGCTCACCACAAAATAATCAGAGGAGATTTAAGCAGGAATGTAAAAGTCACGTGAGAGCCCAATACCATGAAATCAACTCTGGTGACATTTTTATAGCTGTCTGTATCACACCTCTCTCTAGGCACGCACCTATATACCAATTAAGTATCGTTTTTCCTGGATGAAGCATCTTTCACACTCTTTTCCTTCTGAAGTCTTTTTTCCTTTTTTTACTGCTCCACTCACCATCCTTCCTCATGACAACCAATGTGGAAACCCAGCAAACCAGCTGTTATAAATCTTGTCACAACTGGGTTGCCTTGTTTAACAATTCGCCACAGGAAGCTTCTAACTCAACTCAATCCATTTACGGATGGAAATGCCAGTCCTTGGTATGATGTGCACCACACATTTACGCAGTGTAAAAACTCTAGACTGCCCATCACCGGTTCTGTTTTCGATGCATCCGGCTACACCTGAGCCCTGCATTTGCTATTTCGTTTTCCTGCACTTTTGGCGGAAAGAACATCACCAAGTAGAGACTCTACCCCATACTCGGACAACCGCTGAGGACACTGCATTCATCCTGGAAGCTCTAGAGAGTACACCACAGAGGGTCCCTTAATCACCCCCTTCCCCTCGCAGACAGCGCCTCTCAGATGTTCCTCAAGGCGTCCACACTCTCCCCACCTGTGACATGAACAGCCAATGTCTGAAGCTAAGCACCAAGTCCTGGAAAGGCCTGTGGGAGGGAGACGTTCCCAACACACGTGGACTGTACCGCTTATTTTCTGGAATCGTCTCTGCAGGGTCTTGTCACTCATCCCGATCTGTTCCTCACCCCATGTGGGAATTCAAGTCACACAGGACCTGAAAAGTAGGGAACGCTATTTATCTGCATTTCTATATGGCCTAATTTGACAAGGGTTCGTGGCAGATCCATCCTCCACATGGGGGAACACGCAGGCTGGTTTGGGCTGACGGACAGGTGAACTGTGTCGAGTTCTGGCTGCTCAGGCTCCTGTCATGTGCTCACAGCACATGGCCCGACCCTCAGCCCCCTTGTTCCTCAGTGACACCGCAGCCAGCATGGAAACATCTCAGGTGCTCCCTTTTCTGGTTTGGATCTTTTACTAGTCTCTTAAGATTCCATGTAAAAATTAGATGTGAGAGATGAAAACCAAGGTTTTTAATATAGACGGATTTCCATCAAAATGATGAGAAACTGTGACAGTACATCAAACCACTGGATGAATACCTTTGAGAGGCACAAATTCATCCCAGGCAATTCTGCAGCAGTCAACTTGTCTGCCTTTTGCAGGAAGTTAACACTTTCAGGTCACTAGGAATGAAGTCCTTTTCGTTCAAATTTTTTTCTTTATTTTTTTTTATGTTTATTTTTGAGAGAGAGAGAAGAGATAGAGTGTGAGCAGGCGAGGGGCAGAGAGAGAGGGAGTCACAGAATCAAAGCAGGCTCCAGGCTCTGAGATGTCAGCACAGAGCCCATCACGGGGCTTGAACCAACCAACTGTGAGATCATGACCTGAGCCGAAGTAGGACACTTAACCGACTGAGCCACCCAGGTGCCCCTTTTTTGTTCAATTTTTATTTTGAAAGAATTACAGAGATTCACATGGAGCTGCAAAGATAATACCAAGAGCTCCTATGCCCTTGGCCCAGTGTCCCCAGTGGTTACAGCTTACATCCTACCTACGAAGCAATAGTAAACCCAGGAGTCTGACACGGGCATGAAATGTGTGTGTGTGTGTGTGTGTGTGTGTGTGTGTGTGTGTGTGTGTGTTTCTGTCCAGCCCACTACCTTCATTGATGCCCCGAAGAATCCTCTCCCACAGTGTGTCTCTTAATGTGGAATACAGACTAAAATGGCACGACAGTCACACAGGCTACACCAACGAGTAAAGCAAAGCAGGTCTAAAAGGGAGTAGGGGGCAGGAGGCTATGAAAACCAGGGAGCTCCTGCCCCACTACAAAATTTTTTTAAAACTTAAAATATTACTGGGATGCCTGGCTGGCTCAGCCACTTGGAAGAACAAGCCCCACAGTGGGTACAGAGACCACTAAAAAAAAAAAAAGAAATAGTAATAAACTTACACACACACACACACACACACACACACACACATTACCAGGCCAAGAAAATAATTCCCAGGCTCTGGACGACTAATATGCAACTAGCTGACAGGACTTTAATTTGTAGCCAGAAGGGCCACAGAGAATCCACTATTCTTATTACACAGGTCTGTTATGATTATCAAATTAAAAATGCCTTTCTGTTTGACACCTCACGAGACAACGGAATGGGTTAGTCGATTAAATGAGCCCTAACTAGACAAGGGTTCCAAGATCCTCTGAGCGTGTGCAAGACAGGGGTGGCCATGTGGGGCCATTTTCACGAGGGCCTTCCAGCCACCCCCACGCCCCACCGCCAGGGGCCAGTCAGCCTCAGCAGCGAAGGGGCAAGGGGAGCAGGGCGGACCAAAGCCTGGGGGCGGCTCCGGGTGCATCGGCTCACGGGCAAGGTGTCTTCAGAGCTGGGGGGACCTAGCCTCTCTGCTACACCCCACCCACTTCCACACAGCCCAGAAGGTTCTGCATGCAGGCAGTATTCCAACAGACTCCTCTGAAGGATGAGGCCACAGAACTTTTACCTTTAACCCTTTCCTCCCTTGGTCGATCCCTGATTTTCTAGAGCTAAGTCATGTTTGCCAACAAAAAACACCCGCACCGCCTAGTCTCTTAAATTGGAGATGTAAAGAATCTGCTCAGAAAACGTAAACAAAATGCTAAACAGGAAGAGGACGCTGCTAGGGAGCAGGCCACCGCTTCACCTTCTGGGTGTGGGGAGGCACCCCCACCCTGTCTACACTGGCGACATGTGGCTGGAGAGCCTGGGTGGAGGAGAGCTCTGATGGAGGAAGCACAGATGGTTGCCTCCGTGTCCAGTAAGACCGTAAAGCAAGCCCCTCCTCTCCCTTTCAGAGGACTCTCCCCTTCTTTGCTGCCAGGGTGCACATCACTCAGACGAACATCACCCCACCACATCTAGCTCTCTTTGTAACCAACGGAGTTGATTAAACCCTGATGTGCCATCCAAAGAACCACCTACAAAAGTTTGGGGTGGGATGCTGTCGTTGCTAAGAACTGCCCACACCCAGACCTTCCAGGGGCACAGGCAGCTCCAGAGTCCTGAGGGTGTGACCACTTTCTCCCCATCCACCCGAGAAGTTACTGCTGCTGCAGGTACAGCTGGGAGCTCCACACCCTGTACGGGACCAGTCAGTGACCCACTTGTTAACAGTTGGCCTCTTCCCAAGGATCTGGTCTTTCAGCTCTAACTCACCCTCTGCCTCAAATGGGGGGGGGTGGGGGGGGCGGCTCAGTCATCACAATGGCGACAATGAGAAAACCACTCAACAAGAAGGAGCAGGGAGGGGTAGGGGCTCCATCAGGCAGACCCAGTCTTCGGGACCCAAGCAACTGTAGCGGGAATTTAACCTCACAAAGGTAAACTTACAGAAAGCCCCTTTCCTCACCCCTTGTCCAGTTCTCCCCCCCGCCAGTGGGACCCAACTCCCTCAATCAACGAGCAAACACACAGAAAGAGAATGAACTAGAAATAATTTTCCAAATGTGGTACATTCCCAAGACAATTGAGCAATTCACCAAACTTTTTTTAAAAAATATTTAGTCTTCTAGATTTTTTAAGAGCTGATTTTCCATATATTGCAGTGATATACAGAATATTTTGAAAACAAAACAAGTTTAAAGGTTTGCAAAAATCAGTGGAGTGAAAGAAAACTGACAAGTATGCAGGAGGCATGCAGGCGTGGCCCAAACCATGAACCTGATACACAGTGACCAAAATCTGGAGAAGCAGATCCTTAATACAGAGCAGTATTTTAAGTGTACTTCCTAAATTGCACTCCAGGGGGTGACAAAGGGCGCGGAAAGAGGACCATGGGGATTACAGTTAGACACAGTCACGGAAAGATGTGCCGAACAACTTCCTTCTCTCACCACCCCCCACTGCCCACCCCTTCCCCCGTCGCCTCAAAGCTCCTCAGAGGCCCCAATGTGTTTATGCACACTGGCCACCCAGTAACCCCTCCAACCCTATGGTTTGTGAGATGCTGCTTTTTCAGATTGGACACAGCCCCTTAAGACCGGGAGACAAATTTTAGTGGCAAAGAACCAAGTCTCTGTTAGAAAAGTGTGGCCCGTGTGGACGGTGGCAAAGGTGGGCATTTGAGATCTTCAGGTCTTCCTTGAAATTCCTCCGTGCCAGCCAAGAAATGAGAAGCACCTCAGTGCCAAGTCCTCCCACAGGGAAGCCCTGCGCCTCACTCACAAGCGTCCCTCTCGTATCCACAACACAACAGGGTCTGCCTGTGTGAAGCACCCAATGGCAGAGACGCTGCAGACAGGCTCTCGGGGAGTCTGCACAGCAACCATGCAAGATGGGTCAGGATGATCCCCCAATTTTATCACCTTCATCGTACAGATGAAGAACCCGAGGCTCCAAGAGGTTCAGTCGCCAACCCAAAAAATCACACAGGAAGTTCCAGGCAGGGCCACAATTCACACAGAAGCATCTCCAAGTCCTTGGTCTTTTACTGTGTCAACACTCAATCTCAGCGGATCACCTCAGGAGGTTGGTTTCACTGTGCCCATTTTACAGATGGGGAAGCCAAGGCCCGGGGAGTCAAACCTGAGATGCAAACCGATGTCCCTTACCTCCCAAGTCTCATGTTGTTCCCTATACATTTAGGGAATTAAGCAAATGGGCAGAGCCAAAAACTTCAAGCCCTGAAGGATTCCACTGAACAAGGAGGGCTGAAGAGCACGGGTCTGCACACGCCCTCGGCTGGTCAGGTCCCGGGCCAACATGAACAGGACTCTCCCCACCGCCAAGCTTTGTTCAGAGGTGGACTTCCCAAGAGTTGCACAGCAAAGCCTCTGCCATCCATCATCAGAAACCTCACGAATGGAAATGGCAGGTCAGAGGTGAGCTTTAGCAAACAGGAAATCGACAGCCTCAAGAATCGTACACCTTTTGACCCTACAATTCCAGGTCTGGGAATCCACGCTCCGGAAACGAGGAGAAGTCTCAAAACACACACAAGGATGTGATGACTGTATCTGCAAGAAACTGGTTACAGACTCTATGCGTGAGTATGGGGGGGTGGATAAATTACAGAGAAGTCATGTACAACAAGACACCGTGGAGCTGTTACATGTATGGTTTGGTACGTACCACAGAAATATGGAAACCACACGTCGGCAGCACTCATTTTTCAACGATGCTATCAGGAGACAAATTTAAGTTTTCCATCAATATACTTTACCAGGTGAACTGGGGGGGGGGCGACCCTCCCCCCTCCCCCCCCACCTCCCATGGGGGGGGGGCGGGACCCTCCATCTAATGCATCCCCTTCAGGATGAAAGACTGAATGCTTTCCCAGAACAAGTCAAGGAAGTCACCCTCATCACCACTCCCACTGAGCACAGTGTTACATGTTCTAACCAGTGAAGGCAAGCTACAAAAGAGAGCATCCGGTTTGCAAAGGAGCAAGTGAAACAGCCCCTCCTGGCAGATGACCTGATTTTCTACACGGGAAATCCCCAAAATCAAGCACCTTTAAGTTGCGTGAGTTTTTAAAGGTCACGTGCAAAAAAAATGCATTGCTATACGTTAGCAGTGAACAAATTAGAAGGCAAAATTCTAAGAGTCATTCATCATAGCTCCAGAAGAGGAAATGGATGGGTGTAAATTCAATAAAATACATGCAGGAGATGGAGGCTGGAAACTACGCAGCACAAATGGAAGAAATAAAAACATAACTACATATACAAGAAACATCAGGTTCATAGGTTGGCAGACTCCGTATAGTTAAGATATCAATCAACAAACTGATCCATCAATTTCATGCAATCAAATCCCTGATTTTTTTATAGATATGCCCTCGCTGATTCTAAAATACATATGAAAAGGCACAGAAACTACAACAATCAAAATCATTTTGAAATCGAAGCACAGTTTTGGAGGACTCACATTACTGAATTTTAAGAGTTTCTATAAAGGTACAGCAATCAAGGAATATGGGAGACCAATAGGATAGAACCAAGAGTCCAGAAATAAACTCACAAATCTGGCCAGGTCATTTTTTTCTTTTTTTAAGATTTTACTTTTCAGAGGCACTTGGGTGGCTCAGTTGGTTAAGTGTCCGACTTTGGCTCAGGTCATGATCTCGCAGTTTGTGAGTTCAAGCCCCACGCCAGGCTCTGTGCTGACAGCTTGCTCAGAGCCCGGAGGCTGCTCCAGATTCTGTCTCCCTTTCTCTCTGGCCCTCCCCCACTCACACTCTCTCTCAAAAATAAATAAACATTAAAAAAAAATTAAAAAAATATTTCACTTTTCAGTAATCTGAGCACCCAACATTGGGCTCAAACTTACTACTCTGAGACCAAAGTTACACGCTCCACCGACTGGACCAGCCAGGTGCCCATGGCCAAGTAATTTCTGACCATGGTACAAAGGGAACTCAGGAGAAATAATGGTCTTCTGGACACTTGGTTTTGGAACTACACATCCATTTGCGGAAAACTCACCTTCAACTAACACCTCACACCTTTTACAAATACTAACCTAAACTGGATGACAGATAAACATAAAACATATAACTCTAAAACTTGTTAGAAAATCTGCACGCCTAACCGGGATTAGGCACAGAGTTCTTCTATTTAACACCAAAAGCAGGATTTGTAATAGAAAAAAGATGTTAAACTGGATTTGCACTGCAAAAGACACTGTTAGCATGAAAAGACCAGCTACAGACTGGGAGAAAATACTTATAAATCATACAGATGACGAAGGACTTGTATCCAACATTTAATAAAGATCTCTCCAAACTCAAGGAAATACTACCACCCAAGAAGAAAAGAGGAGAGGCAAACACATTTGAACAGACATTTCATCAAAGATATACAGACGGGCGCCTGGGTGGCTCAGTCGGTTGAGTGGCTGACTTCAGCTCAGGTCATGATCTCGCGGCCCATGAGTTCGAGCCCCGCGTCAGGCTCTGTGCTGACAGCTCAGAGCCTGGAGCCTGTTTCAGATTCTGTGTCTCCCTCTCTCTGACCCTCCCCCCTTCATGCTCTGTCTTTCTCTGTCTCAAAAATAAATAAACGTTTAAAAAAATTTTTAATAAAAAAAAAAAAGATACACAGACAATAAACAAGCACATGAAAAAATGCTAAGTATCATTAATCATTAAGGAAATACAAATTAAAGCCAGGGAGAGAGCACTACAAACATACTAAAACACCTAAAAAACTTTCTAAGGACAGTAGTAAGTGTGGAGGAAGGGACACGCTCCTACACGGCCGGTGGAAATGGGGGAGAGCACAGCAGTGTTTTACCGGGTCAAACACATTCGTCAAATAACCCAGCAACTCCCTTCCTTGGGAAGTTTTATTTTTCCCAGAAAAATAAAAATTTATTGTTCATACATGAATGTTGAGAACAGTACTATTCACAATCCCCAAAATTTGAACCAAGTGTCCTTTGGGGGGTCAAGAGTTGAATAAACGAGGGCCCATCCACACAAAGGACCACCACTCATCATGCAAGGCCATGTACTACTGATGGGTAGCTCCTTGGGTCAATCTCAAAAGCGTTTGTTAAAACCAGTCTCAAAAGGCTATACACTCCATGATTCCATGTACAAGACATTCTAGAAAAGGCCCAACTACAGAGGTGGAAAACAGGTCAGCAGCAGACACACTTGGCAGGGGCACCAATGACCACAAAGGGGAGGCAGGTGAGACCTTCCGGAGCTGATAAAACTATCCCGCAGCGGCAGGGAGGTGACACTCATCCATGCAGGTCTTACAACTCCCAACTATATGTCTTTAAGAAGTGAATTTCGCCATATGTGCATTAAACCCGAAAACCGGTTAATATAAAAGAGTAAGTTATAGAGGAAAAGAAGGTAAGACCATATTCACTACTGGCCCAGCCACGGGGCATCCCCCCACTGACCCCCATCCATCATATGGGCACCTAAAAAAGACACCGTAAAGCTGGCTGCTAATTGCGGGCAGGAAAAAAAACTAAGAGTAACAAAGTCACCTCCTTTCCACTATCTCTGTACCTTTTCCGCATCTTTTCTTTTTTTTTTAATAAAATACACACAACATAGAATTTACCGCCTTCAACTATTTTTTACACGTACAGTTCGGTGGTACCCAGTACATTCACAGTGTCGTGCGGCCATTTCCAGAACTTTTGTCATCCTGCATGGACACTGTACCCACTGAACAACTCCCCAGTCCCACCCCGACCGCACACCTCGCCAGCCCCTGGCACCCACATCCCACTGTCTGTCTCTGTGACTAATACCCCTTTAGCTTTTAAGGGGAGGACTGGCCCAGCGTCACCATCAACAGTGGTACACCTGTGAACAGAGCTTTGGGGAATGAGGCGGCCTGTCGCAATTCAAAACTCGGTTTGAAACGTAGCCCCCAAGACTCTGTGAGCCATGATCAAGAGCCATTTTAGGACCTCTCAACAAGACAAGCCCCCAGCCTAGCCTAGCTTGCGCAGGCTTCCAACGCACAGAGGTGCACATTCCCACGCTGGCTCAGCACCATCAAAATCGCTAGATTGGGTAGAAGCCTGAGGTCTCCTTCTGAGACCCTGACTTGACTTTAGAATCCAAGAAGCAGCTCAACTCTAGATCGACTATTTTATTGCCACCTTTCAATTCTTTGAAAACTGACACCTCACATCCAGAACATAACTTGCCTTCAATTGCACACAATACAAACCAGCGCGAGAACAGAGCCGGACTATTGGATTTAACCTCCACTCAACACTGCACAGTGTTACCCACAACCTTCAGTCCATCCTGACCAGGGAGCGGCCGGAATGTTTGCCACAAGGGGCTATCAATTCATTCTCGTTCATTCAGCAGGAATTGACTGAGGGCCAGGCACAATGTAAGGAGAAGGGAATGCATCAATAAACAAAAAAGACAATTCTCTGGCCTCTTGGAGCTGCATTTATTTCTCAATTTTATTTTTCCAATTCAATACGTAGAGGGTACAGTGCTGGTGGGTTCTGCCAACAAGGTTATCAAAAAGCATCTACTAAATAGGGCTGGGTGCAGAAGGCCTGAGGTTGCACAAAACAGACAAGGACACTCTACCCTCCTGGGGTTCACAAGGCAGTGGGCCAGAGACACCAGCCCTGGGAACCACGAGCGGAGGTTTCCCGCATAGGAAACCAAGTATCTAGGGTCAGACAAACCTGGATTCGACTCTCAGCTCCAGTTTTTTCTTTCTTTCTTTATCTTTATCTTTCTTTTCCTTCTTTCTTTTCTATCTTTATCTTTCTTTATCTTTATCTGTCTTTATCTTTCCTTTCTTTATCTTTCTTTCTATCTTTCTATCTTTACCTGAGGGGTGCCTGGGTAGCTCAGTCAGTTAGGCATCTGACTTCGGCTCAGGTCATAATCTGGCAGTTCATGAGTTCAAGCCCTGCACCAGGCTCTGTGCTGACACCTCAGAGCCTGGAGCCTGCTTCAGATTCGGCGTCTCCCTTGCTCTCTGCCCCTCCCCCACTCACACTCGGTCTCTCTCAAAACAAACATTTTTATTATGCTTATTTGAGAGAGCAAAAGGGCCCATGCATGCACACAAGTCAGGGAGGGTCAGAAAGAGAAGGAGAGAGAGAATCCCAAGCAGGCTCTACACTGTCAGCGCAGAGCCCAGTGTGGAGCTCGAACTAATGAAACCATGAGATCACGATCTAAACAGAAATCAAGAAGCAGACGCTTAACCAACGAAGCCACACGGGCAGCTCTCAGCTCCAGTTCTTACCAGTTCTGTGACGACACCTGAAGGGCAAGGGGGGGTGGCGGTGGTAGGTGACGACGGGCGGCAGCAGCAGGGACAGTGGCACCACCACCTGAATGCACCTAGTGCTCAACGGGCCTCAAGGTCTGTTCTCAACGCCTCCAGGTGGGCAATCCCTAAAGGGCAGCCGTGGAGAGGCCCATCCCGCGACGGAAGCGGTCTGCCAGCAGCCGAGTAAGCGAGCTCGGAAGATGGTCCGGGGCCGACTGGTGCCGTGAAGTGACGGCAGCTTCCCCCAACACCTGACCGCAACCTCCCCACAGCCTGAGCCACAAGAGTCCAGCTAAGTCGTGTCCAGATTCCTGACCCATATAAACGAGGAGACGAAACTGTTGTTTTCATGTGCTACGTTGTGGGGTCACTTTTTTACAGAATTGAGAACTAAGATGCTTTACGTATATTCATTCATTTAATCCCAACAATTCTCTGAGGTCCTTTTATCCTGGATCTCAGAACAGAGGTGAGGAGAACAGAGGACAAGTAACGTGCCTGAGGTGATGAGTTCCTCCGACCCATCTCTCATCTGTCCGTGTCACGGTCTCACAGTCAGGGCGACGTCTCAGCAAATGTGTGCAGCATGGATGCCCCTCTCCGCGCTTCAGTTCACTTGCCTCAATAAGGTAAAAATACTGAGGACTTAACCAGGACGTTGTAGAAGGTACCCGATTTGTTCAACTCATTACCAGGCATGATCTCAGGAACAGAGATGGTGAGGGGAACAGGACAGACAAGGTGTCTACCCTCAGGAAGGGGACAATCACAGAGGGGAGGTATGCAAACCAGGAAACAAACAGACTTTAGAAACAATGAGGACTATAAAAGCTAACCCAAACCACACCGACAGAATGGCGGAAACCCAGAACACTGACACCACCAAATGCTGGCACAGACCTGGAGCATCAGGAACTCTCATTGCTGGTGTGAAGGCAAAATGGTACGGTCACTTTTGAACACAGTCTGGTAGCTTCTTACACTCTAAACACACTCCTACCATACAATCCAGCCATCACACTCCTTGGCATTCATCCAAAGGAGTCGCAACTATGTCCACACAAAACCTTGCAGATAATATTTACAGCTGTCTTCTCCCTAACTGCCACAAGAGAGGAGCCATCACACATCTTTCCCTAAGTGACTACCTAAACAAACCAGCATATGCAGACAAGGAGTATTACTCAGTGATGAAAAGAAAAGGAGCCACAACAGCCATGAGAAGACAGAGGAAACTGGACCGCATACTGCTAAGCGAAGGAAACCAATCTGAAAAGGCTACAGACTAGGATTCCAATGACATCACATCCGGGAAAAGGCGAAACTATGGAGACAGTAAAAAGATCAGTGACTGGGAGGGAGGGGTCTTTTAGGGCAGTGAAATTACTCTGTATGACACTACAATGGCGGACACAGGTCCCTGTACATTTGTCCAAACCCACAAAACATACACAAGCAAGAGCAAACACTAATGTCCACTATGGACTTGAGTTAATAATAACATATCAAGGGGTGCCGGGGTGGCTCAGTCACTTGAGCATTCGACTTCGGCTTGGGTCGTGATCTCGCAGTTCCTGAGTTCAAGCCCCATGTCGAGCTCCCTGCTGTCAGCGCAGAGCCCTCTTCAGATCCTCTGTTTCCCAACCCTTTTTCTGCCCCTCCCTCACTTGTACGCTCTAAAATAAATATTAAAAAAAAATAAACTATCAATATTGGTTCATCAATTCTAACAAACGTGCCACACAAATGCAGGATGTTAACAGGGAAAGTTGGGGACAAGGGCAGAGAAGGGTTGTGTGGGAACTCACTACTTTCTGGTCACATTTCTGAAAATCTAAAACTGTTCCCCAATGTCTACTTATTAACAAAGCAAGGAAGGAGGGGAAAAAGAGATAAGGTAAGTGAGCATTTCAGACAGGACAGTCTGAGATGACCTTTCACAAAGGGGACAAAGATGTACCACCTGTAGCAAGGAAGGAAGGGCGCAGTCTCGCTAAAATGCAGGTTCTGGTTCAGAGGGTCTGGAGTGGGGCCTGAGAGTCGGCACATCTACCAAGCCCCCAGGGGATGCCAGTACTCCCAAACAGTGGAGGAGAAAGTTCTGGGCAGAGGGACCAGCCGGGGGGGGGGGGGGGGGAAGCCCCCAGGCCGGCCTGCGTCTAGCCTGGACCTAGGACTCAGGGCAGCCAAGGCGGCCGAAGCAGGCGAGGAATCCTGATGGACCCCAAATTACGAATTTCATTCGGCCAATAAAAGGTGTTCAGCAGGGAAACGACATGGTATGTGAGAAAAAGTAAAACGAGTAGGCGACAGAAACGAGTTGGGCAGACCAGACGAAAGCGCCTGTGGCCACTCATCCAGGCGAGAAAGGACAATGGTGGTGACAGAGGAGGCAGAAATATTCGGATATTCTTCCGCAGGATTCCAAAACGTCTGGCCAACTCCCACCCCAGCCCCGAAAACACCTGGCTGGCCACCCTGCAGTTTTCTTCAAAAGCATGAGTGAGGGAAGCCAATCACGGAGCAGGTGGTGAGCACCTCTCCAACAGCTCCCAGCGACGGCAGTGATTCATCTTTGTAAGTGAAAGCAATTACGCCTGCCCCAAAGTCAGAACCAACAACCAGCAACCCCAGACAGCGCTACTCAAAAGATAATTACCCCAGACAAAACCAAAGAACTTGCTAAGTGCATGTGGTAATTCACGGGCATCAAAACATCACAGTTAGAAACACCTACAGGAATTCCGCTCCCGCCAGCCTGAGGCTAGAGCGAGGCTACCTCACGTCACCTATCTGCCGGGTACCAAGCAGGCACTCACCACAGCCACACCTGAATATTAAAAAGCATGTGGCTAAGTGTGGCCAGGCTACCCGAAAGGACAATGATTGTCCCAAGGAGCCACCGGTAAAAGGCAGGAAGGGTGGCGTCAATGGCTGGGCTTTGGGGTGTTAAACAGCCCCTCCTCAGCATGCAAGGTCAAGCTCGCTGCAAAACTACTCAAAGCGGAAAAATCATTTTTTCCTAACTGTGTGTGCTCCCCTATGAGTCTCCTCACCAATTCTAGCGCCACCACCTTTTGGGGGCATTATGATCTCTCAAGCCTGTTGCTTGGGAAGGAGTTCAGGACAGGTCCGCCTCCTCCAAAAGGTACCACTTCGACGTGTACCTTATCTTGAACTGAAGGCGATCTAGAAAGTGTGGGCTCAAGAAAAACTTTAGCCACTCCCTTAACTACATAAAAGAATCTCAGTTCAAGGGTCTCTGCAGAGTAAGTGGTATTAGCAAAGTTAACTTTTGCCTGGATGACCCATCTGTATGGCAGGGCAAACATCGAATTACGAAACATCTTTTCATCTCATCGCCCTGTGAGTTCCATTCCTTTCCTCTGAAGTCCTAGACGCCCGCCCCCTTCTCCTTGGTTCAGGATGACCACAGACACCTCATTATGCCTGTCTTTGGAACTTCCATCCTGTGTGGATTCCCTGTGCGCACACTATTAAATTGTATTTTCTCCTGCCCATCTGACTCAGATCAATTTGATTCTTAGTCCAGCTAGAAGAACCCTTGAAGTGGCAGGAATTCCTGCTCCCCGGAACGAGGATGCATACTTGGGCCTTCACACCCTCTACACTCTTCACCGTGATAATGACAACAGAAGCCAACACTTATCCAGCACTGACTGGGACAGCAGAGAAGGGGACCAGGGTCAGCCAGGGTTTTTAGATCTACAGAGAGACTCCGTCATTCTCCTGGTAGCTAACAAGCAGGCAAGCAGCAGAACCAGGCCCCGGATAGGGGCCATGTGGCGGCAGAGCCAGAGGCCAAGCTCTCCCTATGCCGCCTTTGTAACACCATCAACGAGGCAAAGAGGTTCGGGGGGGATAAACCGAGGTGGCCAGCCAGCACCCAGGCGGTAATGGGCTCAGAGGTGGCCATCGAAGGCCACTGTGGGAGCCTATTCTAGGCTTCTGTGCAGGCTTTTGACCCCTGCAACACACAGGGCTCTTCAGGCTGGACCTGTCCCCATCCCCTCTTGCAACTGCCCAGGGCTCCCAGAGTAGCTCAGATGACCGGCCACACAGAACCCTACCCCGATTCTGGGATTTGGCAATCAGCTCATCACTGCCACCCACAGCAGCCAGGCTACTCCTGACACCTGTGCCTTGCCAAGGCTGATCTGACCCTCTGTCTACAACACTCCCCCCCCCCCCCCCCCCCCCCCCCCCCCCCCCCCGCTCCCTGGTGAACACTCCAGGTTTTGCAAGAGTCTCTTCAAAGGCATGTTCTCTCTGAAGCCCTTCCTCCCCCATCAGAGGTTTGAGGCCACCCTTTCTTCAGCCTCCACCATATCCCAGAGAAGCTTCCCTCCTGACAAGGAAAACACATTAATACCCCTGGCCTGTGCTCATCACCTCAGTCTAGACTGTGAGACCTTGAGGAGAGGGGTCAGATCCTATCTCTCTTCTTTTAGCCCTTATAAAATAGTTAGTATTACTAATGCCCACATGAAAGGGGGGCTCAGCAGGGTCGGGGACTAGACAAGGTCACCCAGGAGTGGAGATAGGATTGTTATCTCGGCAACCCCAAAGTCTACACCTTCCAACAGGCCAGGGTTCTTCTGACGTGCTCAAAGAATGGAGAATGCCCTAAAAGGGAATCAGCGGGAGGAGTTTATCCGAAAATAGGGATCTTCCAGCCCTGCTTTTCCTCAACCACTGGAGACCAGTGACATACAGGAGAAGTAACAAATTAACTAAACATAGCCTGATATGTTAAGGTGGCAGAGCAGGGGAACCCTGATCTCACTGTGTCCCACGTTTTCAAGTAGATATCATCCACATCCAAGTCATTAAACTGGAGAGCCACCTGAAGACTGGCAGAACAAACGCCACAACAAAATACAGAGAACAGGCTGCATCTGAAAAGTTAGGAAGATCACAAAGGTAGAAGGAGGCTGCCTGAAGGAGGGCAAGAAACGGGCCCTCACACAGAGAAGACTAATCCCCCTAACTTTTGGCTTTAAAAACCACAGGGGCTGAATTCTTTCGGTTTGTAAAACCAACAGGGTGTGGAACCTGGAGCTCTGGAGATCAGCTGACTCGGCGCAGGGGGAGCCGGGAAGGCAAGTGACAGCCCTTAAAGAGACAGCAGCCTGGGCAGAGAAGCAGAATAAAAAGGGCAGTTTACACAACACCAGGGGCAAAGAGAAAACATCTGTTCATACTGATTTCTAAGCCTGTCGAGAACTTTTCCAAAAATGAGGGAAATGACAAGAGCCATTTTCCTGCCCCCACCCCAGAATAAGCACAGAGACCCATGCTGGAGGCAGGGCTGTGTATACACTTGCTACCTAACCCGCTAGCAGTGTGCACAACACCCGGAGTTCTCGGAGGACTCACCCACCCCAAACCTGCTGCCCTTCGTCTTGGGCTCAGGCCAAACTTTGGGAAGGCCTTCCAGGCACCCTACCACGCCAGCCAGGTAGACAGATGTCACCCCACACATCTGCTGCATCACACCGAGCTCTAAGCCCCTAGCCACCCTTGTGTGTCTTGCCCAGCCACACATCCCAGAGGAACCAGTTAATGACCTAGAAGATAAAGGAACAGAAAGTAATCAAGCAGAACAGAAGAGAAAATAATTATAAAAAATGAGAAGCGACTTAGGGAACTCAGTGATTCCATCAAATATAACAACAGTCATATTATCAAAGTACCAGGAGAAAAGAAAGGAGGGCAGAACATCTATTAAAGAAATAATAGCTGAAAACTTCCCTAATCTGGGGAAGGGAACAGACCTAGGAATTCTCGAGAAAATCAACAAAAGCAGAGCCACGCTGAGACATAATTACATTTGCGAAATATAAAACGAAAATTTTCAAAGCAGCAAGACAAGTCAGTAACTTACAAGGGAAAACCCATAAGGCTAGCAGGAGATTTCTCAACGGAAACCTGGCAAGCCAGAAGGAAGTGACAATATGTTCAAAGTGCTGAATGGGAAAAACCCGCAGCCAAGAATACTCTGTCCAGTAAGGCTACCACTGAAAAGAGAAGGAGAGACAGAGTTTCCCAGACAAACAAAAACTAAAGGAGTCTGTGACCACTAATCCAGACCAGCAAGAAATATTAAGAGGGACTCTGAGTAGAAAGGAGGGACAAAAAGTGACAACATAAAGACAGGAAACAAAGCAGTAAAAATGATTATTTCTGTAGAAGAAAAAAAAAATCAGTCAAGACACTCTCAAACAAGGGATTAAAATATAGTTACCTATATCTAAAAATGTGGAGAACAGAAAAGAATAGGTTCAGACTTGAATGACCATCAACTTAATATAGACTAATTACACAGAAGAGGTCATGTATGAATTTAATGGTAACCATATGCCAAAAAACACTAAAAAACATGCAAGTAAAGAGAAAAAATCCAAATATATCACTAAAGAACATCAGCAAAGCATGAAAGAGAAAGATAATAAACGTTCAAACACAATCTTCAGAAACAACCACAGAGTACAAAATGGCAATAAATACATATCTATCAATAATCAGTTTGAATGTAAAGGGACTAAATGTTCTAATCCAGAAGACACAGGGTGACAGATTAAAAAAAAAAATTAACAAGACCCAGCTACATATGTTGCCTACAAGAGACCCATTTTAGACCTACAGACACCTGCTGAGGGAAAGGCAAAGAATGAAGAAACATCTATAGTGCAAATGGATGTCACAAGAAAGCCAGAGTAGTAACACTTTATTTTTTTTTTTTAATTTTTTTTTCAACGTTTATTTATTTTTGGGACAGGGAGAGACAGAGCATGAAAGGGGGAGGGTCAGAGAGAGAGGGAGACAGAGAATCGGAAACAGGCTCCAGGCTCTGAGCCATCAGCCCAGAGCCTGACGCGGGGCTCGAACTCACGGACCGCAAGATCGTGACCTGGCTGAAGTCGGACCCTTAACCGACTGCGCCACCCAGGCGCCCCCAGAGTAGTAACACTTTAAAACAAAGACTATAACAAGAGACAAAGAAGAACACTACATAATAATAAGGGGGGGGGGGGGCACCGGGTCACCTGGCTGGCTCAGTCGGTTGAGCATCCGACTTCGGCTCAGGTTCACGGGTTCACTCAGGTTCTCACGGTTCGTGGGTTCGAGCCCCGCATCGGGCTCTGTGCTGACAGCTCGGAGCCTGGAGCCCCCTTTGGATTCTGTTTCCCATGCTCTCTGCCCCTCTCCCATTCATGCTATCTCTATCTCTCATAAATAAACTTTAAAAATTAAAAAAATAATAATAATAAAGGGGCCATCCAACAATAAAATGTAACAATTTTAAATATTTTTGCACCCAACACAGAAGCAGCTAAGTACATAAAACCATTAGTAACAAACATCAAGAAACCAATTGATAATAACACAATACTAGCAGAGGAATTCATCGAAATACAACATCAACAAGGAAACAATGGCTATGAATGACACACCAGAACAGATGGATTTAACAGACACATTCCAAACAATCTATCCTAACGTAGCAAAATATACATTCTTTTCAAGTGCATACAGAACATTCTCCAGAAAAGATGAGCTATTGCTCCATAAAACGAACCTCAGCAAATGCAAGATCAAAATCACCACGCCTAATGTCTGACCACAACTACTAGGAAACTTGAAGTCAACCGCGAGAGGAAATCTGGAAAGACCACAAATACGTGGAGGTGAAACATGCCACTCAAAAATGAATGGGTCAACTGGGAAATAAAAGAAATAAAGAAGAACATACAAACATGGAGATGAAAACAAGATGGCCCCAAATCTCTCGAATGCAGCAAAAGCAGCCCGAAGAGGGGGGGAGGGGGGTATAGCAATGTATTGCTCAGGAAGTAACAAATACCTCAGACAACTTAACCTTATACCTAAAGAAACTAGAAGAGGAACAAAATCTAAGACCAGCAGAAGGAAGTAAGTAATAAAGATGAAAGCACAAAGAAATGATATAAAAACTAAAAAAATAAAATAAAATAATGGAACAGATCAATGAAACCAGGAGCCGGTTCTTTGAAAAAAAAAAAAAAAATCAGTAAAATGGCTAAACCTCTATCCAGACTTATTGAGGGGGAAAAAAAAAAGAAAAGATTCAAAATCATCAATGAGAAAAAAGAAATAACAATCAACACTACAGAAATACAATCATAAGAGATTATGAAAAACTACATACCACCCAATTGGACAACCGAGAAGTTGATCAATTCCTATAAACAAACAGAAGCGAAACAGAAGGAAATACTGATAACCAGCAAAGAAATTGAGTCATAACTAAGTAAATAAATAAAACCTCCCAACAAACAAAAGTCCAAGACCAGATGGCTTCACAGGCAAATATTCTATCAAACATTTAAAGGATACCTATCTATATCCTTCTTTAAACTATTCCAAAAAATAGAAAGGGAAGGAAAATTTCTACATTCTTTCTACAAGGCCAGAATTACGCTGACACCAAAACCAGATAAAGACCCCACTAAAACACACACACACACACACACACACACACACACACACACACGCCAATATCCCTGATGAACACAGAGGCAAAAATTCTCAATAAAATACTAGTGAAATGAATTCAACAATACATTTAAAAATATCATTCACCACAATTAAGTGGGATTTATTCTTGCATTGCAAGGGTGGTTCAATATTCACAAATCAGTGTGATACATCACATCAGTAGGAAAGAGGGTAAGAACCAGATGATCATTTCATTGATGGAGAAAAAGGATTTGACACAATACGATATCCACTCATGATAAAAACCCTCAACAAAATAGGTTTAGAGGGAACATAATAAAGGCCACATATGAAATAAAGGCCTCGACATAATAAAGGCATACACGAAAAACCCATAGCAAACATCATCCCAAGGGAAAAACAGCTCTTCCTCTAAGGTCAGAACAAGACCGGGATGTCCACTCTCACCAACATATTCAACATAGCAGCCCACGTCCTAGTCATAGCAATCGGACAACAGAAAGAAATAAAAGGAATCCCAATCAGTGAGGAAGAAATCAAACTTTCACGATTTGCAGAGAACGTGACACTCTATATGGAAAACTATAAGGATTCCACTAGAAGACTGCTAGAACCAAGACACAAACTCCATAAATTCACGGGATACAAAATCAACGTACCAAAATCTGTTGCATTTCTATGTGCCAAAAACGAAGCAGCAGCAAGAGAAATTAAAAAAAAAAAATCTCATTTACAACTGCACCCAAAATAAGATACCTAGGAATAAACCTAACCAAAGAGGTCAAATACCTTTAACTCTGAAAACTATAAACCAATGATGAAAGAAATTCAAGACACAAAGAAATGTGAAGATATCCCATGCTCATGGATTGGAAGAATATATACTGTTAGCATCTTCACACTCACCAAAGCAACCTACACATTTAATGCAATTGCCATCAAAATACCAACAGCGTTTTTCATAAAACTAGAACAAACAATCCTAAAATTTGTATGGAACCACAAAAGACCCCAAATAGCCAAAGCAACTTTGAAAGAAAAAAAAAAAAAAACAAAAAAAAAAAACAAAGCTGAGGGCAATACAATTCCACAGTTCAAAACCTACTACAAAGCTGCAGTAATCAAGAGTATGGTACTGGTACAAAAATAGACACACAGATCAATGGAACAGAACAAAAAATTCAGAAATAAACCCACAATAACATGATCAATTAATCTTTGACAAAGCAGGAAAAGATAACCAAAGGAGAAAAAACATAGTCTTTTCGACAAATGGTGCTGGGAAAACTGGATATCAACATGCGAAACAAAGAAATCGGACCACTTTCTTACACCACACACAAAAATAAATTCAAAATAGATGCAAGACTTAGATGTGAGACCTGAAACCATCAAAAATCCTAGGAGAGAACACAGGCAGTAATTTCTCTGACACTGGCCAGAGCAACCTTTTTCTAGTTAGGTTTCCTGAGGCAAGAGAAACCAAAGTGACAATCCACTACTGGATCTACATCAAAATAAAAGGTTCTGCACAGCAAAAGAAATAACAAAACTAAAAGGCAGCCTAGGGGCACCTGAGTGGCTCAGTTGGTTGAGCGTCCGACTTTGGCTCAGGTCATGATCTCAAAGCTTGTGAGTTCAAGCCCTGCGTCAAGCTCTGTGCTGACAGCTCAGAGCCTGAAGCCTGCTTCGGATTCAGTGTCTCCCTCCTCTCTCCCCCTAAGCCACTCGCATTCTGTCTCTGTCTCTCTCAAAAATAAGTAAACATTAAGAAAAATTTTTTAAATAAATAAAATAAAGGCAGCCTTACGAGAAGATGTTTGCAAATAACATACCTGATAAAGGCGTGGTATCCAAAATACATCAAGGGCTTACAAAACTCAACACCCAAAACCCAAATCATCTAAAAAATGGGCAGAAGACATGAACAGACATTTCTCTAAAGAAGACAGGCAGATGGCAAACAGACATATGAAAAGCTAACCAACATCGCTTATCATCAGGGAAATGCAAATCCAAACTACAATGAGGGACACCTGGGTGGCTCAGTCAGTTAAGCATCCAACTCTGGACTGTGGTTCAGGTCATGATCTCATGGTTTGTGAGATCCAAGAGCAGCATCAGGTGCCGGGCCCTGCTGGAGATTCTTTCTCTCCCTCTCTCTGTCCTTCCCCCATTCGTGCTCCCTCTCTCTCGCGCGCGCCCTCAAAATAAATACAATTTCAAAAAAATATATTTTTAAAAACTACAATGAGTTAACACCTCACACCCGTCAAAATGGCTAAGCTCAATAACACAAGAAACAACAAGAGTTGGCGAGACTGTGGAGGAAAAGGAACCCTCATGCACTACTGGTGGGAATTCAAACTGGTCCAGTCACTGTGGAAAACAGTATGGAGGTTTCCCAAAGAAGTTAAAAACCGAACTACCTTAAGATCCAGCGACTGCACTATTGGATATTCATACAGAGAATACAAAAACGCTAATTCAAAGAGACCCCTGATGCTTATAGCAGTATTACTTTTAATAGCCAAGATATGGAAGCAGCCCAAGTGTCCTGTGACTGATGAATGGATAAAGAAGATGTGGCGTATGAATACAATGGATTATCATCCAGCCATGAAAAACGATGAAATCTTGACATTTGCAATGACATGGATGAAGCTAGAGAGTATAATGCAAAGTGAAATGAGACAAATTTATGATTTCACTCATATGTTGAATTTAAGGAGCAAACAAGCAAATGGAAAAAAAATGAGACAGGCGGATAGAAAAACAAAGAGAAAACATCCTAAATTATAGAGAATTACCCAATGGGTTACCAGAAGGGAGGTGGGGGCAGGGGAGGGGGAGAGGTGGGTGAAGTAGGTGACAGAGATTAAGAAATGCACTTGTCATGATGAGCACAGGATGATGTGTGCAACTATTGGATTATTACACCATACACCTCAAACTAGTATTACACTGTATGTTAAATGGAATTAAACCAAAAATTTACGGTAAAAAAAAAAAACAACAAAAATAAACATAATGATATCTTTAAAACAAATCCCTAAACATACAGACAGCAGGAGCCGAGGTTCTCACTTCAAAGAAGGGAGTCACAACATAAACTGAGAAGACCAGAGGTTGACAGTATGGTGTTGGATTGGAATTCAGGGTGGGTGTCAGGGTAAGCTCATGAGGTCATTTCAAAAGGACACA
Organism: Herpailurus yagouaroundi; assembly: GCF_014898765.1. Classification (NCBI taxonomy): domain Eukaryota; kingdom Metazoa; phylum Chordata; class Mammalia; order Carnivora; family Felidae; genus Herpailurus; species Herpailurus yagouaroundi. The sequence continues at coordinate 9,692,991 of NW_024412453.1, forward strand.
GAAGCCAACTCATCAGCACTGCCACCAGACCAATCCAGGACGATCTGACCACCAAAATGTTGAGAGTAATGGATGATGAGCCACTGAACAAAAGAGACATCCACGAACCCAAAAATGAATTCGTGGAAAGTTTAATGCCTCATCAGATATTTACATTGGCTCCAACTACCTCCCCACAAAATAGTGTGCAACTATAAAGGGGGGAATTGTTCACAGTGGGGAAGGAGGGCAGCCGCCATCAGATCCAGGGATCAAAGTCAACATGATCTCTCATGGAACAAAGTGAAGGCGTGTGCCACCCGCGAGGATGCTCTCACAAGAGCATGCATCATGCTCTTGATGTTAATAACAAAGATGCATAAACTGAAGCTAATCGTGGAAACAACCAACCAACCGAGGAACATTCTGCAGAATCAACTGGCCAATAACCTTCAAAAATGTCAAGGTCATGAAAGTCAACGGAAATGACTATTCAAAAAACAACTGTTCCACACCTAAGAAATTACATGTTAACAACTCATTCTGGACTCAATCGTTTTGCAAGAAAGGCCATTACTGGAACCACCAGCAAAGATTGAACATGAAAAAGGGACTGGATGGAAAAATCTAATGTTGATCTTCTGATTTTGACGAATTGTATGCATTATGGAGGAGAATGTTTTGTTCATGGCCAACACTAGTACAGTGAGGAGTTAAAAAATAATTCCAGGCCCCGCTGCACAGCTCAACATTTGCACTCTGGAGTAGATCTGAAATCTGCATTTTAACCAGCCCCCAGGTCACTTCCGGGCCACACGTGAACCCAAGAACCACGCACGGCCCTGTGCTCTCCCAGCACACCCCATCGGAACCAGAGTCCAGAGAGGCACAATATACCTCTCGTGACGTGGTTCAGGAAGCAGTGGTCCCGTACCATGCACAAGAAATCTGACCACTTCTTGCTTTCCAGCCATTTTCTCTAAAAAGACAGTGCAAAGGCAGCCAGGGGGGCCGAATACTGGGCAGTCTGCATTTCTCCTTGAGCTGTATGGTGTCTCATCTGCCAGCTGGAGGGGGGGCAGGGAAGAGGGTCGTAAAAAGCTTGTTTGATTTTTAGTGCTTGCTCCCTATTCCCACCATTTCACTATTTCTTTTATAAACCCCATCTCATTAGCCACCTGGTAAATTCCACTCAGAATGGCACGATGGCCCCACATTTCATATCCAGAGCCAGGGAAACAGCCCAAACAACGCCAGCAACTCATGAAGGTAATTAATTGCAGATGATACACACCCAAAATATCCAGAGCACAACAGGAAAATCATAGGGTTCCAAACTTAATAGCTGCATCATACTTGACTGTCATTTATACTCAAAACTCTTTCAAGTTACTTCTTAGGGCACTGACTTTTCAAGTGAGCAGTAAGCTGCCTTCCCCAGTCCTCTGTGTCATCCCAGTGTTTGCTCTGAGGCCCAACAGGCGTAACACGAACACTGTCTTTGCCTCTGTGTGACCTTGGGTAAGTCACCTGACCTCTCTGGGCCCTGGTTTTATCACCGTAAAATGGGAGACTAGTACCTACTTTAGAAACTGACAGGGACAATTAAAATAAGTGTGTGTGCGCACAAACACACGCACACAAATGCAAATATGTATCAAGCGACTGGAAAAAATCAAGTACTAAGTAAATGCTAGCTGTACTCTTCTGCTATCATTATTCATAAACTGTAAAATGGAAGCTCCACCATCATGGTCTTCTAACCTACAAAGGTCTGTTTTCTCCATGCAGCTGAAAGGCGAGGGATGACGCACAGCAATGCCCAAGTCCTCCCTCAAGTATTTCCAGGTCAGGCATCAACAGGCAGTGCTCTTCCGGAGCTCTCTGGCGAACACCAACTCAACCTCCCCTGCTCGCCTGACTTCCCTAGGCTGCTGTAGGCAACACCCCCCGCCCCCCCGGCTTGGGATGGAGCCTCTTCCACATTGAGTGAGGGCTTGAAGGAGCCTCTCCCTCAACCGGGCCTCCTTGGGAGCCAGTTTAGGACACCTGAAGGTCCTCCATGTGCAACCTACCTTTGGGAACAGTGAACACGAGCAGTTTCACTGCAGGGGGATGACAAATATAGCCAAAAAACCAACCTCTCAAAAGAGGCAAGAAGGAGCAGTAATGCAATGGCCAATTATTCCCTCAAGAAGGATGTTCCCGAGAAGAACCCAGGACTTGTGTACAAGAGCAGAATAGAGAGAGAGCTTAACTGCAAGCCTATTCTAGAGGTTTATTCTAGAGGTTTCAGAGTCGCAGACCCACGGAGGCCAGGCAACTAACATGCAGGAGTGAAGCAGGCAGGAGAAATGCACGTTGGGCATCGTGTGTGGGTAAGGGTCACAGAAGAGAGCACATGCCCGTCTCAGGGGCCATCCGTGACCCAAGAGCAGGCATGTGGGACTGTGACCCCAGGGATGCCAGATCTTCAAGAGCAGCTGGCAATCTGGATTTCTCTGTCAAGCTTTAAGGTCTTAAAACACTTTAATTCACAACTTTTTTAAAAAAGCAACTCACTTGCCCAGCAAGACCCACCTGTAAGCCCAATTCTAGCTGGGGCCCCAGGGCTCCCATGGCTTTTCACTCTCATGACCAGAAGTCTACTTGCTAGTTAGTGTCCCTTTATTGGACCAAGACAAAATGGATTTAAAACCCTTCAGGGCCTGTCAAAAATGCATCACCTGAATCTAATCATGAGGAAACAGCTGACAAACCCAGATTGAGGGATGGTCTACAAAGCAAATGGCCAGAAAGGAATAGAGACAGAAGGTCATGAAAAACACAGACGCTGTGGAAGGGCTCCAGATTACAGGGGATTTAACAGATGCAACAATTCAACGCAACGCCTGATTCTGGATCAAAGAAGATGGCCATAAAAGGCTTCAGTAGCCTCAGTGGTAAAATACCTTTACACTCTATCACATCACTATCTCCTGGATCTTATCATCACACAATAGGTCTCTACGCAGGTGCCCTTGTTCTTAGGAAACATAAGCACTTAAAGGTTAAAGATCATGATGTTTGCGACTCTTAAATGACCAGCAAAAAGGTTCTTATGGGCAGATATAGAGTCATTAACCTCAAAGATGGTAAAATACTAATGACCAGTTAATCTGGCAGAAAAGGGAGGCCTCATTATTCTTGCAATTCTTTAGCAATTTTTAAATCATTTCAAAATAAAGAGAAAAAAAATTTTAAAGGTTCTCAACCAACAATAGGGGTTTATAAAAACAACCCATAGAGTAAGGTTTGAAGGATTAAATAGCTTACAACTGGCACTGAAAAGTTTGCTTCGTCAAGTAAATACAGCACATCGAAGGATCTGAGAGTAACAAGGCCCAGGTAGTGCGTTACATGGATAAATGCCACGCAGTTCAGGGGGTGCGGTTTACGAAATGTGCCCACTTCCTTGGTGCCAAGAACCTGGCCAACACTTCCAGGGGCACCAGGGAGCAAGGGGGCACACTCACCATTGCTGTGCCGCCTGCGTACGAGGAAGGGCAAGAAAGGCCTGGAACGGTCCCCCTCCTTCCGGGTGGTGTGGCGTCTGGGAATGTGATGGACTGTGGAGGAGCCTTGGGAGACAGACGCATCCGGCACATGAATGCCAAGTTGAACACTCGATTTGGCTCTTGAGTAGGTCACAATACCCTCACCCAATCCCAACCTCTTGAGACCACGAGCAGGAAATGTAGACTATGAAAAACGCAAAATTTAAAAGGCAGCCACAAAATAACAACAATGGAGGCCAAGTAGCAGAGAGAGAGAAAGACAAAAGTGACTGTACAGGGCTGTGTGGCATGGAGACGTGCTCTGTTGAGCCTCAGGGGGTGTGGATGGCGTGTGTGTGTGTGTGTCAGAGAGAGAGAGAGAGAGAGTGTGTGTGTGAGAGAGACAGAGAGAGAGAGATGCAGTTTTATGAGATACAAATCATTACAGATCGAGATCTCTCCCTTCAGGGTCTGACCACACAGGGCGGCAGGCCTGGTGGCCACTCGTGGGTGGTGCCGGGGGGTGGCAGCTCCTTCAGACAGGACAAGTGCTTTCCAGCTTCCCCAAGGCTCCCCCCGGTCCCTCTTCTCTCCTGGGGCCTGCTTCATTCACTTCCGTTACCCACTTGGCCCCTCTAGGAATTCCAGTTTGAGACCCCCGCCCCCCAGCCACCCAAGCCCATCAGCCCATAAACACGGCCACTCCGACCAATTTCAAAGACGGCTATGGGATGAAAATCTCAGCATCAAAGCAAAGACAGAATATAAAAATCAGGTTCCCCCAGGGTTGTAAATCCACGTTCACACACACGGCCCTCCATACGCGATGGCTTAGGGTTCAGTGGCCACAGCACAACTTGCTCAAAAAGGCACATTCGCGGGGATGCACAATCAGTCCCAGAGGATTTCACCAACTATAACGCATTCCTGAGGAAACACTTTTCTTTTCCCCTGAACAGCTAATGACTACAAGTTGACAAAGCAGAAGAGAAAAAAACAAAACCCAAAACCAGGCTCCTTCAAGCTGCCCGTCACTGTGGCTCGTCTGGACGTGATGCCAACAGTTTGCTGCTGTGTTCAATTCCGCCCCACACCTTGGGGATGAATTACTGAAGAATGACAGAAGATGCTCCTAAACGTAAGTTGTGTTCATTCTCTGGCCTCCAGGCTCCCTGAGAATTCACAAGGGCCAGAACCCTGTGCCTGGAAAGCTCTTACGATGGCTTTAAAAAGCCAGTGCCCAAATGCGAATGAAATCCTATGCGTTCCAGGAAGCTGACGGCACACAGGGGTCTGGAAGTCTAGCAGGGACTGGATGGCCTTTGTTACCAAGGGGACTCAAATTCAGGAGCACAGCTACCAGCGGGAAGCTCTCGGAAGCCCAGATCTTCATAGCTTTTATTTGTAACGCAGCTGTTTCCAGGCAGAAGCTCCTGAGAAGCAGGACCCTGACCCTGTGCGACACGCAGCGAGGGCACAGCACAGAATCCAGGCTCAAAGACGGTCTGATGACAGGCCAACCAAAGCTAAGGAATGCAGCCATTTCACGGAGGTCCTGACTCTATGGGGGAAAATAACTAAAAAAAAAAAAAAAAATTTTAGGAACAATGAGGGAATTAGGACGATGGACTGTATGTTAAATATTGTAGAACTCTCAATCTTCTCGGGCATCATACTACAGTGGTAATAGAAGAGACTGTTTTTATTCTTGGGAAATAAATGTGGAAGGACTTACGGGTAAAGAATCACAAGGTCTGAAACCATTTTTCCAATTGCTGAGGGGAAAAAATGTATACACACACACACAATTTATTCATTTATTAAGAGTGGAAATAAAGACCAATGTGCCAAGTGGGAGCCACGGGTGAATCTAGGAAAAGGGCATGCCTACCCAAATCCATGGTACTAGCCTTACACCTCTTGGGAAGGCCTGAAATTTTTCACAATAAAAAGTCATGCAATTCTCTTTTAATAAGGAGGGTTTAATGAACAAAGCGATCCATAACCAAGGCTCACTCAAAATGACTTTTCTATGCCCCACTCAGGGTGGAGGTGACTGGCCAGGGGCTCCTGCCACCTCGGTCCCGCTGGCAGCCCCTTGGGCTGAAGGCATCGCTATCCCTGCCTCCAGGAACCGTCTGCGTCACCCTGCGGGGGAAGCACTGCCGCGGATGACAGGCGGTGCTTGGGAGTCTAGAGAGGCATCGCTTGTGTGAAGGAAAATGAGCTCTGATCCACAGCAACCCATGAGGCTCTGACCAGCTGACCATTCAGCTCCAATTTCATGTTCACCGGCAGCTTCCTTCTTTTGTGCTTGCTCTGGTGGAATCACTGTTAAGGGGGGATTTATTCGCGTTATTTTTTTTAATATTCACTTATTTGGGGAGAGCACAAGCGGGGGAGGGAGAGGGGGGAACGAGGATGGGAAGCAGGCCGTGCGCTCACAGGCCAACCGCAGCAAGCCCGACGCGGGACTCACACACCAGGAGATGGTGTCCTGAGCTGAAGTCGGACACTCAAGCGACTGAGCCACCTAGGTACCCCTACTAGTGTTACTTTAAAGGTCTGCTCAGCAAGGGATTCTAGGAAAACAGCAGTGACAGCAGCCTAATGTGTTAATCTCTCTAAATATATCGATAGCTAAATGGCAAAACCGAAGCCTATCGATGAGGTGAAGGTGGGTGACGAGGCACCCCACAAACCCCCAAATATAAGCAGGAGAGGACAAACCAACTGACACCATGGCGTGAGCTTGTGTGCGTGCAGGCGAGTGCAGAGGGAAGCAACGTGGGCATGTGAGAACATACCCTGCAAAATGAACCCCTCGGTCACCAGCGGATGCCCCCTGGAAAGGACAACCTGCTGAGCCGACAACAGAAGCGCTGGGGCAGGTTTCCTTTCTCCCCACAGCAGGGGGAGGGGAGCAAGGGACCTACCGTGACCCTGAGGGGCTCACGCAGGCTGGCCTCCGCTAATCCTGCACACTGGCCCAGAGGATGCCCTTCCCGGGGAGGGCCCTGTGGCAAGGGCACCATCCACTGGTGAGAATCGTAATGGAGGGGAGAGACACCAGAGGCGACCTAGGTACAAGCAGGGGAGCACAATACGGGCAGAAAGCTTCGGGAAAAAGTGTGCCACACGCCTGAGCGCACCGTCGGAACAGAAGAGGGAGCTCTACCAAGCTGGAAAATGCAGCCCTCAACCTCCCCTCCTTCCAGAAGTTTACTTTCCTGCGTCTACATAAAGAGCAACAGAGAAGGATCCAGATAAAATCCCAAGTTGTAAGAAGTTAAGTGGAACATACCCACAGGTAATGAAAGCATGCCAAAAATACCCATGTAACTGTGACCTTCTATTTCCAAAGAAGCTCAAAGACACGCGGAGATGCTACACCACCCCAAACAACAACAGGAACTAAATTACAAAGACTCAGTCATGAGGTGACAAAACTGAGGCAATTAAAACATTTCACAAATGAAGACCATCCCAGAAGGAACACCTAGAAGGTCAGATAAATAAACAGACAAAAGCTTTAGAAAAATAGTAAGAAAATGGGGCACCTAGGTGGCTCAGTCGGTTAAGCATCCAACTCCCGATTTCAGCTCAGGTCATGGTCTCACGGTTCGTGGGGTCACGCCCCTCGTTGGGCTCTGCACTAACAGCACAGAGCCTGCTTGGGATTCTCTCTCCCTCTCCCTCTCTCAACATAAACATTTGAAAAAATGAAAAAGAAATAAAGGGAAATAAAAAAAAGATTTGAGAGAAAGTGACAAATACGAACAACAAAGAAGATCCAGCAGAGAGAAAACAGAAGCCCCTGGAGGGCAAATAAACTTTGTTGCAAGAAATTTGAAATTACCTATTGCAAGAGCATACCACATACCTGGGAATACAAGTCCTGAGTGACGAACACCAAGATTCAGTCAAGGAAAATTATCGAACATCAGAAAAAGTGAAGAACACCCTGGGGCAAGGGACTTCTCAGAGCAAGAAAATTAGATTATGATCCAGCTTTCAATGCAATACTTCCAAAAGACATAGTAATGTATTTAAGATAATTGAGGGGCGCCTGGGTGGCGCAGTCGGTTAAGCGTCCGACTTCAGCCAGGTCACGATCTCGCGGTCCGTGAGTTCGAGCCCCGCGTCGGGCTCTGGGCTGATAGCTCAGAGCCTGGAGCCTGTTTCCGATTCTGTGTCTCCCTCTCTCTCTGCCCCTCCCCCGTTCATGCTCTGTCTCTCTCTGTCCCAAAAAATAAATAAATGTTGAAAAAAAAATTTTTTTTTAATTAAAAAAAAAAAAAGATAATTGAGAAACTGAGGGCTTTCGAGAAATCGAGATCTAAGGGCCTTCAGATCCACCAAATTTACTTTCAAATATAAAGAGCACAAACCAGTAACAGCACGCAACAACTCTGAGCCTGCTGTTCCCATAAGCGCCACCCCACCCGCCTGGCCCCCCACAAAATATCAGAGCCTAAGCTTGTGAGAGCCCAAAGGACTGGCAAGATAACCAAAGATCTGGGGAAAAACCTTACGACTCTACGTAAGCTTATGGAACGGAGACTAAACAAGGATTAAGGAGAAACAAGAGGTTACTGGCCATGTGCTCAGGGAATACAGATGCAGCAGGATTGGTTTTCAAGAACGAGGAAAGCATCTGTAAAAATGTTTCTGTTCTAAACCATTATACTGTAGCAGTAGCAAGGGTGTTACTCTGAGACTTTACAAATTATCTACACAAAGGAATATACACACGAGCATCTCTTCTTAAGATAAAATACCTCATTATTCTTATTGCTATTTCCGATTCAAATGCAGTTTTATGGAGTTTATTTCTTTGACGTTGCCACTTCTATATCCTGTGCTCCTCATACAGAGTATGGCAACGACACATAGCATGCTGGCTCTAGGGTATCCTGGGGCAACTCGTGGGCTTTGTACCACGATATATACACAACGGTCCCAGAATGCCACTATTACCAGAGCAGACACTCAAGGAGAAGTCCACGTGACCATTTGGCCAAATCAATCCTTCCAAATCACACCCGCTTACGTGACTGTACAGAAACGACACAGCACCACTCAAGCTCGTCGGAACTTTTTGAATTCTGAGGACTTGGATAGGATTTCCGGACCCACAAAGACAAGTGACCATGGCCACAGAGCGGAGGGTGAAAAGGAGAGGAGACTGCGGTATACAATCCAAAGTTCTGTTCTGACTCATCTTTGGTCCATCTGATTACGTGCCCTTCCCCTCTACAAAATAAAGACAAAAAGACCTATTCAACGAGCTTCCTGATTGTTTAGGGTTCCATGTTGTTTCCATGACCACAAGGCCTTTTTCTGGGGGAGGGTGGGGTTCGCCCTTTGTGGTCCTAGCTGACTTGAAAGATGATGAGAGCAGAGCCAAGACGGTTTGTGGAACCCTGGGATCTGGTTGATGTCCTGATGGAGCTCCACGTGCCACAGCATCACAGACAAGGGCTCCCTCCTATGTCACTCTCACATGAGTGTGACTCAGCCTCCCGTCGCCCCCCACTGTAGTAAGAGCTCAGTGCAGCCCCCTTTCACCACCATAAGCAGCCAGAGATCACGGCAAATGCAAGACAACGTGGTAAGAGACCAGAGCGGCCGACCCTCCACTGCAGCCATTCCCCGTAACCCAATGTTCATCCTGGGCGGTCCCCTCACATGTCCTCCTCGGAGCTCGCAGAAGCATGGAACCTCCACCCCGGTATTTCCTGCCCTCGGTCCCCTTCCCCACGTCCAGTGAATACTGATCAGATGAAAACTACAGTGACAGCCTACGTTAGCAACTTCTGGAACGGCAGAGACGATGAAATGTAAGGTAGAGTAGACTGAGTTATTGCTAGGCAGCTCTGTTCAATAGCTAGAGAGCAGTTGCATGACAGAGGGAAGGCCAAACACGACCAAATCCTGGCCTGTGTCGTCCCGAGTTCACAAGAACGTGAGCCCCACGAAGGCAGACCATCTCCTCCGACTGGGACACAGCTCGATCCCCAGGGTTGAACTAGCATTGGCCTTGCACAGAGCAGGGATACAGCAAACAATGACTGACCCAACAAAGGCTACACATGAAGCGCCGAAGAATTCACTCCTTCATACTCAAACATCGAGAAAATAACCGAATGTTGCCGATGTACTCAAAACCACAAAACCACATTCTTGAGGTAAATGAATTCTGGGATGTGTGAAATGTGTATCAATAAAACTTAATAGAAATAAGTGGGCATCCACTTTATACCAGGCACCAAGGATGTGCAAGAATCTAAGCCAACCAGGTCCACCTCTAGAGAAGACTGATCAGTCTTTATTAAGACCTTCTATATAGGAGCATCTGGGTGGCTCCATCGGTTAAGCGTCAGACTCCCAATTTGGGCTTAGGTCATCATCTTGAGGTTCGAGGGACTGAGCCCCACATGGGGTTCTCTCTGCACTGACCGCATGGAGCCTGCCTGGGATTCTCTCTCTGCCCCTCCCCTGCTCACACTCTCTCCCTCTCAAAATAAACAAACTTTAAGAAAAGACTCTCTACCTAGTATCATCCCCCAAACAGGGGAGAAAAAAACACAAGGACAGCCTCGAGGGATCTCGTCTCACGCAGATTAAAATGGAGTCACGGAACCATCGTCTGTACAACACGGAAGAATGCCAGCCCAGCTCCACTCTGGCCCCATTATACAGCTGAGCCAACTGCGGCCATGAGTAGGAAAGCAGCCAGCCGGAGGTCCCACCCAACAGAAGCCTGAAAATCCATGCAGCCTAACCCCAGAACTAGCTTATTTTCCCACTATACTACTCCACTTTGGCCATAAATCCGAGGGAGAGGTTTGCCTCCATCACTGACAAATGTGAGTCACTGAAAACCAGTCAAGATCCCGTGGGGACAGGGAACACCAGCACACAGGTCATCAGGAAGCAAGGCTCAGACCGAGTCAAACCCCTTCACGATTCACACTACAACACCACACAATCACAGAACATGCCATTTCTGGGACATACACTATCCCCCCCATTCTACAGGAAAAGAAACTGAGGCACGAGATGTCCCAGGCACTCACAACTAGTAAGCCGTGAATCCAGGATTTGAACCTGCACCTGTCAAAAGCTGGGACAAGAGCCATCAGCTGGCAGGGTCTTAGCCTGCTTAGGGGCGGCCATAACCAAGCAGCACAAACCAGGGGGCTGAGATGAAAGCAATTTATTTCCCAGCGTTCTGGAGGCCGGAGGCCCAAGACCAAGGTATAGGAGGTTTGGTTTACTCCCGAGGCCTCTCTCCTCAGCTACCAGAAGGTCGCCTTCTCCCCGTGTCCTCAACACAGTCTATCCCCCGTGTGCCTGCATTTCGGCCAGTTCTTCCTCTTCTCGTGAGAACCAAAGAACACCCATCGTGTTGGATCAGGGCCCCACCTGGATGACCTCTTCTAATCTCAATTACTCCTCCAACACCCTATTTTCTGGGGCGCCTGGGTGGCTCAGTTAAGCGTCCGACTTCAGCTCAGGCCATGATCTCCCAGTTTGTGAGTCCGAGGCCCTCATCGGGCTCTGTGCTGACAGCTCACAGCCTGCAGCCCGCTTCGGATTCTGTGCCTCCCTCTCTCTCTGCTCCTTCCTTGTTCTCAAGCTCCCTCTCCCTCTCGCTCTTTCTCTCTCAAAAATAAACATTAAAAAAATTTTTTTAAGACTCTATCTCCAAATACAGTCACCTCAAGGTTAGGGCTTCAACATACGCATTTTAGGAGGACATAATTCAGTCTGTAACAAATAGTGACCCACTTCTGACGGGGCCAATACCCACGTCAAGTTTATAAGACAGGCGGTGAAGAACATGCCGGCAAGTAACAGATTAGTAACAATTTAGTTAATCCCTGAATGTCAGCACTAAAAATAGAATAATCCCCAAATAATTATTCCCAAACCCAATCTCCCTTTGGAAGTTACGTAAGCGGTACACGAAATATAATTAATGTTTTTCGTTACACTTCTGCTCAGGAGAGAACACTAAGCTAGGTCCCTCCTAGCTCAGGAACAAAAGAATTAAGATATGCAATAGATTGATATTTTCAACTCCTAGAACCATTTTCTTCCCCTCCAAAATCCCAAGAGCAACACCGCCAAACACACAATCTCCTTCAACATGCTGTTTATTACTCAGAGGGAGAACTTAGCAACTTTCAAGCAAGCCACCCAGCACAGATTCCATTTTCATCTCATTCTTAACCTCCTAATCGTTTTATTATTCGTATTTCTCAAGAACCAACAGTGTTATCTCATGGAAAATACACCTATTCCTTCGGCCTTTAAATGAGCCTCAAGGATTCTTTTGTGCCGGTTCCAGGTCTGCCCTGACGGTAGGCGAATGCCACACGAGGCATTGTGCTGTCACCGTTCAATCCTCTCCCCGCCCAGCCCGGGTCACCTGGCACTAACTGGCCACGGAGGTGGAGTCAGCAGGAATCCAAGGAGAAATCCCTCTGCCTCCCGCCTCCCAGAGCAGACAGTGACAGCAACAAATGCATTCTTTCGCCCTTTCCTTGGAGCAGAGGTCAAGGCTGAAAGACTCTAATGACTTCTTCTTGCCCCAAGGGGACCTTCTTCTTCTTGCCCTTTGAGCAGACTGTTCACAAGATGACCGGGAGCCACCTGCTCTCCCGAAGGGTTTCACTCCACCCCCCTTCCACAGGGATGTTCCAGCAGCTGAGGAGCACAAAGCCAGCCAGGGCCCCAGCTACCTCCCAGGAGAGGCCGCTGGAGCCTGCTGTGTGGCAGCGATGGGCCACCAGGGAGGTGCTGACCTGGTCTCAGCTGGCAGCTCGCGGGAGCCTGCCTGCCCATCCAGATGAAGACTTCAGTCCATCTCATTCACCTCTGCTGAACCATCAGCCAACAGCAGCAGGGCGGCAAAACCCACCTAAGTGTCGAAGGAATTAAAATACATGAGGGGTGTCTGGATGGCTCAGTCGGTTAAGCATCCAACTTCAGCTCAGGTCATGATCTCACGGTCTGTGAGTTCGAGCCCCACGTCCGGCTCTGTGCTGACAGCTCAGAGCCTGGAGCCTGCTTCAGATTCTGTGTCACCCTCTCTCTCTGCCCCTTCCCTGCTCATGCTCTGTCTCTCTCTGTCTCAAAAATAAATAAAAACATTTAAAAAATAAAATACATGAAGCTCTCAAGAGAGGAAACATCTCGCCAGCGTCTCACAAGTTGGGAAATGAAGCCCTTCCCTTCTCCCAAAGGCTCCCACCGGCTCCCAAAGCAGGTGTTGGCCCCTGGTGGCAGACAAGCTTCTCCTGATTCGCATGTAGAGGAAGCTGCATGTCACAGTGGGACGCGGCTAGAATCTCAAGTCTCAAGACCTACATGCAAGTGGCTAACTCAGCACCTGGCAACTTACCAGCTATGGGGGGCGTATGGGGGTGGGGGGACAAAACGAGTCCCTCCGGCCAAATGCAGCCACAACCATCGTAAATTAAGTGTTGTTAGTAACAGTATCTTGCAAATAAACTTTTACTGACCCAGAGCCACAACCACTAGTTGATGTGTCACCTGTGGCGACTTTTACAGGACAATGGCATAGCTGAGTAGTTGCGACAGAGATCATGCGGCCCACAGATCCAGAAGTATTTACTATCTGGCCCTTTACAGACGAAGTTTGCCAACTCATGAGCCACGCAAACACCTCACATAAGCTACTTTCAATCTTCCAATCTTCATGTCTATTTCCCTTAAAATGAGAATTGCACGGCCATCTGTCCCTCCTATCTAAAACTCACAGTCATTCGTTGTAACATTATACTCTCAATGACAATTCTTTGAGAGTTCTGAGCACATTGCCCAGATTTTATTTAGTCCATACGACAACGCTATGAGGAAAGTCATGTTATGAATCCATTTCACAGACGAGGACACGGAGGCTCAGAGAAGAAAGGTGACCAAGGCGACACCTCTAAGTTCACACCCCTAAGGTAACAGTGGAGCTGAGGTTCAGCCCAAGCTCCTAACCCACTTCTATTTCAGGCCCTGGGGACACAGGTGGAGGTGCTGACCACTGGAGCAGGCAAAGGACAGATCTCAGCCCCACCCAGGCACCTTGACACCCCCTGGCCTGTCCCCGTGCTCTCCCTCCAGCCTGGCCCCCTCTCCTTCCTGCCATTCCCTTCCCCCTTCAATAGCTAAGAACAGTTAGCCATCTTTTATTTTAAGACACATACGTAACCTACTTCTCCTCAACAGGTAAGCAAAGCCAAACCATCTGAGAGCCACCTGGGGGACGATTTGCATTTCCTTCTCGCGCAACACTTCACATTGTTAAGTAGATAAAAATAAGTACGATTTTACCACACAGATACACACACAACTTTTCTGAGAGCGTAATACTTCCCGAACAAAGTTTCAAAACTTTTGGTGTAATTTAGGGAAAACAAAAACAAAAACCATGCGTGCCCCAGACCATCACCAGCAGGCAGCGGGAGTGGGAATGTCCTCTAGGAACTTCACAGTTAACCAAGTCTGGGTTCCCATCCGGTCCTCACAAAGCACCATGAGGCAGGTAGGCTGGGTATTCATTGGAAATTGAGGCAGAGAGAGAGAACAAGAAACTTTCCCGAAGGTACACAGCCTGTAAGGAACGGGGCTGAGAACTGAAACAAAGTCCTAGACCAGATTTGACAACCTGCAGGCCCCAAGCCATGAGTCGTGGATTCAGGAGACATGAGAGGCAGATGTCAAAATTGAGCACCTGTAACAACTATCCTACAAACCTGAATTGGATCTAAATGCAGTATTGAGCCTAAAAGTAAGGCTTTCTACCCTTCGACCGGGTGAAGTCCCTCTACTCTTCAGAGACCTGAAATCCAGGATCCTGGGGTATTGGCATTTGCCAAGTTTCTGGTCGAAGAAGCTTTTCTGCCTTGGGGGTCATTCTCTTCCTTCTGGAGACTGCCCTTCATGAGACTCCAGTGGGCCTGTCAATCCATAGCCCCATCTTCCCTACCTACCAGGGGTGGGCATCTGACCCTGGCTAGCCCCTCTCTCTGGAATGGACGACCACACCAGGGGAGGGCCTACTGACCCATACAGCCCAAGCCAGGGGCCTTTTGTGCAGGAACAGGGTTACTCACTCTGTGGAAAACCTTCAGGAACCTAAGCCTGGAGCTGCTCAAGGTCACATGTGCCACCTTTTGAGAATCCCCACCTGAGTAAGACGTCACTCCAGAAACAAAGTCCAGGGGACAGACTCAGAGGCCAGGAACTTCATTACTGTTCTGGACCCACATCAGAAGCTGACACCACCCTTTCGGGCCTCCCATTACACTGACCAACGTTCCTTGGTTTTTTGTTGCTGTTTTTTTGTTTTTGTTTTTTTTTTTTTTTTTGGTTTTGTCGTATGGAAACTGACTTAAGTTCAGATTTTTTATCGGTAAGCCTCACACACAGTGCTTCCTCTATATCTGCCGCTCCTAGAGAGAGCACCCACAGGCTACAGCCCTCAACGACTCTCTCCTCTTTGGCAAAGACAACCGCGTGGACTTCGGAACACGGCTGCAGTCAGAGCTGGGGGGCTCCCGCCTTCCCACCCTCGGCAGTTGGTTCTCAACAGCACAGGCTCAAAATAAGAGAACCCACCCAAAGCACCTAAAAAACCTATGTTCTGAGAAAGACCTACCAAAAGTATACATCTCCACCTGACTCAGGATGATCACAAGATGGCAATAACCGAGTGTTTTTATCCCCTCCTTTTATTTATTTTTGTTGTTGTTGTTGTTAATAAACCTCAGCCTTCTGGCAAGGCTTTAGTGATACAGAAGCTAACTGCAGAGCCAAGTTCAATGTGGTGCTCTCAGCCTTAACACAAAGATGACGTGGGCAGTTTTCTGAAACTGCCAATTAATGGCAGCAGTTATACGAGCCTGTAGCAAACCCAGAGACTAGCAGAGAGCCTTGGTGTTCTCCTGTGGGGTCTGTCCAGAGCTAGAGAAGGAATCAGACCACCAGCAGGCACCCTGGCCCCAGTGAAAGGTCCTCCTAGCCCTTCTCCAAACCACCCGAGTGATCTCAGATACGAAAATCCCCGAGACCCGAAAAGCACCTAAAAGCCATGATTTTTCTCCTGAGCTCCAGAGCCATCAATAAATCCTACCACTGGCATTGAAGGTCTCCTGGATGTCTATCAAGTCCCTGGCTGGCATCACCAACACACATATGCACACATATGACCCACAGGCACATGCACGCGAGTGCGCGTACACACACACACACACACACACACACACACACACACACACACAGGCACACACACCTCCAGAGCCCATCATCCTCCACTGCTCCCTGGTCATAACCCACCCATCTCACGGAACCTGCCTCCCAAGCTCCTCCAACAGTACCTTCCACACCCGCCCCAGCACATCCTCAGGGCAGCCCATCTGACCCCCGGGATCACCACCACCCTCTCTGCCTCCACCCTGCCGTCCCGTCAGCCCTGCCCCCACCGAACAGCACAGCCCTACCAGCCACCTCCCTCACGCTGAACCAGAAGCAGCTGCTGGAACGTGCCGCCGTCTCTCTGGGCTCTGAGCACTCTTCACGGGACCCGCGTGCCAGAGAGGCCTTCCCTGGCCGCTCTGCCCAGCAGGAGGGGCGTACACACACCCGCCCGCACGCAAGTGCACGTGGGCACGTGAGCACACACCCGCACACAAGTGCACGCCACGCCCTCTCAGCCCAAGATTCCCAGCGATCAAAGGTCACGTCTTCCTAAGACCCTCCCAAGACCTGGGCATGTCGTGGGCCCACCTCCCCCTGCACGTGCCTGCCTCATGCACATGACACGGGCAGGCACCCTTGGGGCCACACACCCACAGCCCTTTCCTTCCCACGCCGGCGCAGGGGACAGCGTCCCCCCCACTCACAGCTGAAACCGGCTCTCGCAGGGCCCCGGAGAGAAGAGGCGGAGCCAGGGTTCCCCCGAGCGCCCCACTCCGGGGCTCTCACGTGTCGCGCCCGCCGCTGGCCTTCCCAGGGACCACCTCGCGTGCAGAGCGCCAGAGCTCACCGGGACCCTGCTGCCCTTCATCTGTAGGGCGCCTCCCGCACCCACGCACGGCCAGCTTCCTCCGGTGCAGGGGCGTGGCGCAAGGTGTCCCCCACCCCCCGAGCCCCAGAGCTAGTTCTCAACCAGGCCAATTCCAACCCGGGCACAGCGAGCTATGTTCGAAGACATTTGATTGTCACGATTAAGAGGAGGGTGCTACTGGCATCTAGTGGGTAGAGACCAGAGTAGCTGCTCAACGTCCCGCAGGGCAGCGGACAGCCCCCAACACAGAATTTCAACCCCTGACGTCAGCAGAGCGAGGGGGAGACACCTCCCCGTAAACTCAGCTCCCCTCGGGGGAGATCCTTCCTCCCTGTCCCACGACCTCCCCCAGTGCCCGGTGCACAGGTACCTGTACACCGAACGTGAATTCCTCCAGGCCCACCACGCTCCCCCATTCAGACTGTGTCCTGCCCAAAGGCAAAGGACTGTACCAAAGTCCCTCAGGTAGAAGGTGGGAGAAGCCTGACCCGACCCAGGCCCACCAAGCCTGTGCCCCACTGACCAGCCCCACAAGGCATCCCTGGGCTCCTTCCCGGGGAGAAATCCCTCAAGGGTTCCACACACAGTAGGCGCCTTCTGGCATGTTCCATGTCCGTGCGGGGCCGCGAGAGGCCTGTGTACAGACCAGTCGGCCTTGTGCTCTGAGTCCACCATAGGAGCCTGTCAGGCTCTGTCTGCAACGGGGGTCCCATTGCCATTATCGACACGATGAGAGCCTCCTAGAATCAGACACCTCTTACACCTTCTGGCCAATCACCTGGTATGCCACTCACACTCGTGTTTTGAGCCTGGATGAGCTGCAGGGGGGGCTTTCTCCTTCCCGTCCAGTCCCTTTTTGTTAACTAACAGCTCTACGAAGATGCACTTCACATGCCAGGCAATTCACCTACTCCAAGCCAACAATAAATGATTTCTAGGGCCACCAGCCCCATCATCTGTCTTCAAGAACTTCCTCATCTCCCAAACCCACAGCCATTAGCAGAGGGCTGGTGCCGAGGTCACCCCTAAAGTCCTCCTTCAGTTAGGACACCGTCCCTGGAGACGCAGACCCTTTCCTGTGACCGTCCTCCCCAAGCGGTGCAGGGGGGAGGGCAGCGGCACGTCCCCACACAGCCTCCAGCCTGCCACGCTCAGCCTTTTCCAGCAACGATTCGGGGCAAGAATAAACCAGCCTTCCAGTAACCTGAACTCACTCACATCATTTTTCTGTGAATTCCTTTTATCTTCCAAAAGAGCTCTTCAGAGGGCAACCTACCAGAATGCATTGATAAGAATTTATGTTACAATCTAGTAACTCAAGGTGGTTCATTAAGAAAATTCTAGCAGCAAAGGTGAACTCAGGAATGCACTCTACTGGCCTCACTGTGATGCAGGATGAAAAGAAGACACGAGCGGTCGCTCTTGAGGAGGAGAGCAGGAGAGTCATGCAGGTCAGGCCCTAAAAGGCACTGGCAGGGTCTCGGAGACCCCGTTCACCTGTGCTGCTGTCAGCTCTGTGTCCGGGCTTCATCCCAGGGTCACTGGGAGACCCCTCGGCCTCACCCGTTCAAAGAGGATTCCAGCCAGGATAAGGCGTGTAAGGAAAGGGACACTTCACGTGCAGGAACACACAACACAAGGAACCACCTAGAGTTTAGAATCAAAGGGGGTTCAACTTCAGCTTCTGAGCAGCAGTTTCCGCATCTGAAGGGAGAGTTCTCTCCTCATCTGCTGCTGTCTCCCCCGAGGACCCCTCTCCCCACCGACTCTATGTGCTTAGGCATGTCTTCCCCAAGAGCCTCCTCCCGGATCCCTCCACCTTATGTACAAGCACTATGCGTCTCTTCGTGGCCCTCACACAGCCCGCACGCTTCCTTCAGAGCGCGAGTCTGCTCGTAAGCAGACATTTGCTAAGGTGTATGTAAGGCAGGCAGGCACATGGCCTGCCTGCCCCACCGCGGCATGAGAAACGTCTGCCAGTTCATCACCGTCTCCCAGAGCCTGGCACCGCAGCTGGCACACCGGAGGAAATCAGGGACTTTGTCGACGGAGAGGCGGTGCGCATGGTGGCTGACGGCCTGGACTCTACTGGAGAAATCCGCCGGCTTCTGCTCTACGGGGTGAGGCAGTCAATACCTCAGGCTCTGTGAGCCCGACGTTCTCTGCTGCCACCACTCGGCTCTGCCGTGGCAATGCCAACACCACCGTGCACGATCCAGAAATGCATGTGTCACAGCAGCACCGTGGGCTGCGGTTCGCCAGCCCCCGGTCTAGAGGCAGGGTCTGCACTCAAACCCCAGTTCAGCCACCCCCCAGCAGAAACACCTTAGACAACTCACTCAAACCCTCTCGGCCTCAGTCCCCTGTCAGATGGGATGGATGCTAGTATTTACCGCACTGAGCTCCGGGAGGATTCAGTGAGCACCCAGAATATAGTAAGCACTCAATAAACTGAGCTATGAGAGTCATAGGAGTCATCGTCAACGGTGGTAGTGACAAGAGAATCCCACCCTAAGCAGCTGGCAAGTGGTGGCTGCCACGCTGGTGGCCGCAATGACAAGGATGACGAAGCCAGTCCCAACAAGGAAAGAGGCAACCGGGGGAGCCCGGGGAAGGAAGGTGATTCCAAGACATCTACTTGGGTGCACAGAACCTCCATGACATCTGACACCTGCACAGTCCGGATGGCCAGACGAGTGGGGCTCACCACAGTCACCTCTGTGCAACCGACCCGCCTGCTTTCCTGGCAGAGGTCAAACGAGCACCACCGGGTGACGCCCGCTCCGGACTGGCCAGGCAGCTGGTGCAGTCACGGGCCACCGCAACTGCATCTCTCAAGAGCCAGGGAGACCAGGAGAAAGGACAGGACGGTTTCCATTTCCAAATGAGGACAATGGCCAGGAAGTCAGTTTTCCTGGTCCAGCCAGCAAAGCTGAGACTTGATCACAGGGTCCCCACAATGTCAAAAATCCCTTTGGATGCAAATGAGACAGGCGTGGCACTAATGAGCCAAGGGGGAAGGTTCTAACACCAAGTAGCTGGTTCACCACCATCACAGATGACTGGCTGACCCCACAAACAGCAGGAGATCCCTGCGGCAACCCCAAGCAAGGATGGAAACATTTTCATTGTTTAAAGTAAGGCTTTACCTAAATGTCCATCAACTGATGAATGCATAAAGAAATTGTGGTTTATATACACAATGGAGTACTATGTGGCAATGAGAAAGAATGAAATATGGCCCTTTGTAGCAACGTGGATGGAACTGGAGAGTGTGATGCTAAGTGAAATAAGCCATAGAGAAAGACAGATACCATATGTTTTCACTCTTATGTGGATCCTGAGAAACTTAACAGAAACCCATGGGGGAGGGGAAGGAAAAAACAAGAAAAGAGGTTAGAGTGGGAGAGAGAACCAAAGCATAAGAGACTCTTAAAAACTGAGAACAAACTGAGGGTTGATGGGGGGTGGGAGGGAGGGGAGGGTAGGTGATGGGCACTGAAGAGGGCATTTTTGGGGATGAGCACTGGGTGTTGTATGGAAACTAATTTGACAATAAATTTCATATAATAAAAAATAAATAAGTAAAAATAAAATAAAAAAATAAAAAAAATAAAGTAAGGCTTCAGTTCTGTTTTGCACAATAAATATGGAAGTTGCCCCAACAGACCAATAATTGCAATTATTAAATTCACAGTGCTCAGCTGGATCAGGGATTCCCTGTAATCTTCCAATAAAGCTGTATCACATCCTCCTGATTTTAAACACACACATACTCACATGTACACAGACACCACACTCTGGATGTCTGAACATATTGGTGGCAATTCTGAAAAGAAATAGGTGGGTCTCCAAGGGAGGAAGGGCACACAGAATTTTCTCAGCTTTGGGGCACCTTGGGGGGCTCAGTCGACTGAGCATTCGACTCTTGATTTCGGCTCACGTTATGATCCCAGGGTCGTGGGATTGAGCCCCGCATCCACACTCCGCACAGAGCCTGCTTAAGATTCTCTCTTTCTCTCTCTGCCCCTCTCCCCTGCTCACACTCACCCTCTAAAAATAAAATTTTTAAAATAAAAGAATGTTCTGTTTCTGCGAATTGCGCAACAACGTGCCCCCTTGCTAGGCCCCCAACAGACAGCAGTCCCCTGGGAAGCAGGTGGGAAAGACTGTGATGAAGAAATCTCCCAGACGACCTAGCTGCAAATGCACTGAGGGCCACAAGCCTGCCCCCCGCACTCCAGTCTTGCCGGCAGGCTGCAAGATCGAGCTGTTGATGCCTTCAGCCTTGACACACGCCAGCCCTGCTGGGTAGATGGCCCTTCCCTCACCCTGTTTCCCTAGCCAGTTCCTCCACTTTCAAGGCAGAGCTCCAAAGCCCCCTCTGGCCTTTGCCCTCCGGGAAGGCTTCCTCCTCCGTGCTGGCACACACACTCCCCTTAACGCCTGAGAACACTCCCAGCACGGCTTCTCCGCTGTTCTCTCCCGCTAGGCTAGATTTCCTTCCAACACCTATTCACCTCTGTATCCCAAGTACTCTGCTCATCGCCTGGCACACAGTAGGCGCTGAGTAAACATTTATTTCATGAACGAATTAACGTGTGTGTTTCACTGAACCTCCTCAACACATTTTTAACTTTGAGCCATATCTATACTGCCACTACTCTTATTAAAAATGGCTGCTATCCGCTCGACATTTACCGCGTTAACTGTGGTGATAAGCACTTTACGCATTTCTCCTACTCTTCTTCCAACAACCCTCCAGTTCACAGGGGGAAACAGGCCCCACACAGGCGAGGCAGCGAGCCCAAAGTCATATGGCTCGGGTGAGGCAGTCAGCTGACCCTAGGCAGTCGGCCTCAAAGACCCCCCCACTCTTAACCATTACCGGACCAGGCCTGCACACGCATGAGTCATAGCCTATGGCACCTGTGCTAGGATTCCCTTAACGGTTTTAAGTCAACCCACATTTTAACATCACCTTGTCCTAAGCAAGAGAATCTGCAACATCACACGTTTGGTGGGTTATGTTTTCTAAAAACCCAATATAATTACAGAAATAAAAAATATTTGTACAACTAGAGAAGCCCTCCTAGTTCCCCAACTCGAGGCCGCGGCCAGTGCCACAGCGCCCCCTCTGGCCGACCTGAGCACAGTCTAACTGGCAGTCTCAGGTGTAGAATTCGATTCTGGGGACACTCACTGAATCTAACCGGGACCAGCAGGGCACTGCGCTGGGCACGTGGGGGCCAGGGAGAAGGGATACACACGTGAAGAGGATACAACTTCAGGGGGCAGTTCATGTTTCTGTTCACAGCAAGAACAGGACCTCCATAGATCTTCCTCCCACCCTATGCTCACCTGAGAGCTGACCCTACCTCACCTCCACAGACAGATAATTCGGAGCTGGCTAATCAGGCCTTCACTCTCCCCCAGTAACAGGGACTGACTCAGGGATGGGCACACATTTGGCCGGAGTATAAGCCAATGAGAGTCAAGCCTAAGATTTCTGTTTGACTACAAAGAGCTAAAGCTCTAGCCTGCCTGTTGGATATAAAAGTAAGACCATGGGAAGTCTGGGGCCCACACAGAGAGGGGAACATAGGTGGACTCTGGATCCAGCCATGCCTGAAGACAAAATCTACCTGGTTCATACAAGCCCACGAATCCCCTTTCTGCTCTAGCCAACGTGCATTAGATTTCCTGACACCGTCGAGAGCCCTAAATGACACAGAACCCCTCCAGAAGTGCTCAGGGCGTCCAAGTCTCTTTTTATCATTTGAATGATAAAAACAGGCCTATGAAAGCAGGCCTATAAAAGACGGTGAGCTGAGTAAGCACTCAGAAACTACAGCACGGGCAATTTTTACCACCTTCGTCACTTTCCCCTTTCCTTAGGCGTATGCGAGCTGAGCAGAAACAGAAAATGACAGGCAAGTGACCTTTTCATGCCACTCAATTGCCGAAGGGCTCGACAGGCCACACACGTGCCACCTAACAGCTAGAAAGCGCGGTGCAACAAGGAAAAAGGTGTTTGTGGAGATGAGCATCACTCAAGCTACTCTACCCTTCAGGAAGATTACCTAGAGAAACCACGTTTGCAGGGCCGACTCAATGACAATGACTCGAAAGCCAAAACACAGGCCGACACGGTTATACTCCCTTGCCTGTAAAACCATACACGTAAAAAGTTAACCTCTCCCTGAAAGTTGTGATCAATGTTCCTCAAAAGCCTCAACAGGACAGATTCTGGATTCATTCCACAGTGGCTGTGCAAATCCACGAACAGCCGTGGGAGCAGGCAGTCAAGAAAGCATGAATAAACACATTCCGTCCAAATCTCACTGCCCAAGGAAGAAAATTCCATGATTAAAAACAAGCCAAATGCTCAGGCTGCTCCCACAGCTTTTCCCATGCCAGCCCATTTTCAAGTGAGAGGTTGAAAAAAGACACAGATCATCATCCAGAAAGGAACACAGCCGTAAACAGTAGTGAATCTTCTCAAAGTCGGGACACGGGGCCAGAGGGCAAATGTACTGGCTCAACTTCTGAAAGCCTCCAACCCACACAGCCCAGGGTGCCCAGGCACATCTTATAAATCTGTTGACGCAACTCTTCACTACCATACAGGTTTTCTGAAGCTGGCCAAACTAGGATCCTGTCAAACCACAAGTCACCATTAACTGGAAATTCTACTTCCCAGACTCCTCACAGTGGCCTCTATCATGGGACTCCTGGAGTGTCGTCAGCGTAATTCCGCAGCTCACTCCCCTCCACATGGTCTATTCTGGTCCCATGGGCCTTTTTTACTTTCCTCGAATACTTTCCATGCATTATTACCTCAGGACCTTTGCATATGTCCATCCCTCTAAGTCAAATCGCCTGCCCCCAGATCTTGGGATAACTGGCTCCTTTTCTTCCTTCCAACCACCAAGAGGATTTCCTTACGTAGGAAAGTGGTGGCCTTTTATCAGAGAATACTATGAAAAATTACATGCCACCAAACTGGACAACCTGGAAGAAATGGACCAATTCCTAGACACCCACCCACTTCCAAAACTCAAGCAGGAAGAAATAGAAAACTTGAACAGACCCATAACCAGTGAAGAAATTGAACCCGTTATCAAAAATCTCCCAACAAATAAGAGTCCTGGACCAGATGGCTTCCCAGGGGAACTCTACCAGACATTTAAAGCAGAGTTAATACCTATCTTTCTCAAGCTGTTCCAAAAAATAAAAACAGAAGGAAAGCTTCCAGACTCATTCTATGAAGCCAACATTACCTTGATTCCCAAACCAGACAGAGGGCCCACAAAAAAGGAGAATTATAGGCCAATATCCCTGACGAACATGGATGCAAAACTTCTCAACAAGATAGTAGCAAATCAAATTCAACAGCATATCAGAAGAATTATTCACCACGATCAAGTGGGATTCATTCCTGGGCTGCAGGGCTGGTTCGATATTCACAAATCAATGTGATATATCACATTAATAAAAGAAAGGATAAGAACCATGTGATCCTGTCAATGGATGCAGAAAAAACACTTGACAAAATACAGGATCCTTTCTTAAGAAAAACATTCAAGAAAGTCGGGATAGAAGGAACATACCTAAACATTATAAAAGCCATATATGAAAAGCCCACAGCTAATATCATCCTCAATGGGGAAACACCGAGAGCTTTCCCCTCTGAGATCAGGAACACGACAGGGATGTTCACTCTCACTGCTGTTGTTTAACTAACGTAGTGTTGGAAGTGCTAGCATCGGCAATCAGACAACAAAAGGAAATAAAAGGTATCAAAATTGGCAAAGAACTTAAACTTTCACTTTTTGCAGATGACAGGATACTCTAAGTGGAAAACCGGAAAGACTCTACTAAGACGGTGCTAGAACTGATACATGAATTCAGCAAAGTCAAGGGGTACAAAATCAGTCCACAGAAATCAGTTGCATTTCTGGGCACCAATAATGAAACAAAAAGAACAAAGAGAAATCAAGAAATTGATCCCATTTACAAGTGCACTAAGAACCATAAAATACCTAGGAATAAACCTAACCAAGGTGTAAAAGATCTATATTCTGAAAACTATAGAAAGCTTATGAAGGAAACTGAAGAAGACACAAAGAAATGGAAACACAGGGTCACCCGGGGGGCTCTGTCGGTTAAGCATCCAACTTCGGCTCAGGTCATGATCTCGCGGTCCGTGAGTTTGAGCGCCACATCAGACTCTGTGCTGACAGCTTAGAGCCTGGAGCCTGCTTCGGATTCTGTGTCTCCCTCTCTCCCAGCCCCTCCCCCACTCAAGCTGTCTCTCTCAAAAACAAATACACATTTAAAAAAATATAACAACATTCCATGTTCACGGATTGAAAGAAAAATATTGTTAAAATGACAATACTACCCAAAGCAATCTACACATTCAATGCAGTCCCAATCAAAATTGCACCAGCATTCTTCTCCCAGCTAGAAAAAACAATCCTAAAATTTGTATGGAACCACAAAACACCCCAAATAGCCAAAGTAATATTGAAGAAGAAAACCAAAGCAGGAGGCATAACAATCCCAGACAGTATGGTACTGGCACAAAAAGAGACACACAGACCAATGGAATAGAATAGAGAACCCAGAATTGGACCCACAAACGTATGGCCAACTCATCTTTGACAAAGCAGGAAAGAGTATCCAATGGAAAAAAGTCTCTTTAGCAAATGGTGGTGGGAGACCTGGACAGCAACATGCAGAAGAATGAAACGACACCACTTTCTTACACCACTCACAAAAATAAACTCAAAATGGATGAAAGACCTAAATGTGAGACAGGAAACCATCAAAACCCTGGAGGAGAAAGCGGGCAACAACCTCTTTGACCTCAGCCACAGCAATTTCTTGCCTGACACGTCTCCAAAAGCAAAGGAATTAAAAGCAAAAATGAACTATTGGGACCTCATGAAGATAAAAAGCTTCTGCACTGCAAAGGAAACAACCAACAAAACTAAAAGGCAACTGACAGGTTGGGAAAAGATATTTGCAAAAGACATATCAGATAAAAAGTTAGTATTCAAAATCTATAAAGACCTTAGGAAATTCAACACCCAAAAAACAAATTATCCAGTGAAGAAACGGGCATAAGACATGAATAGACACTTTTCCAAAGAAGACATCCAGATGGCCAACAGGCACATGAAAAGATGCTCAACATCACTCATCATCAGGGAAATGCAAATCAAAACCACACGGAGATACCTCCTCACACCGGTCAGAGTTGTTAAAATGAACAACTCAGGAAACAACAGATGCTGGAGAGGATGTGGAGAAACAGGAACCCTCTTGCACTGTTGGTGGGAATGCAAACTGGTGCAGCTGCTCTGGAAAACAGTGTGGAGGTTCCTCAAAACATGAAAAAATAAAACCACCCTACAACCCAGCAATAGCACTACTAGGAATTTATCCAAAGGATACAGGAGTGCTGACTCATAGGGGCACTTTTACCCCAATGTTTACAGCAGTACTTTCAACAATAGCCAAATTATGGAAAGAGCCTAAATGCCCATCCGTTGATGAATGGATACTACTTAGCAATGAAAAAGAATGAAATCATGCCATTTGCAGCAATGTGCATGGAACTGGAAGGTATTATGCTGAGTGAAATAAGTCAGTCAGAGAAAGATATCACCTTTTCACTCATATGTGGAACTTGAGACACTTAACAGAAGACCATGGGGGACGGGAGGAGGAAAAAAAATAGTTACAAACAGAGAGGGAGGGAGGAAAACATAAGAGACTCTTTTTTTTTTTTAATTTTTTTTTTCAACGTTTATTTATTGTTGGGACAGAGAGAGACAGAGCATGAACGGGGGAGGGGCAGAGAGAGAGGGAGACACAGAATCGGAAACAGGCTCCAGGCTCCGAGCCATCAGCCCAGAGCCTGACGCGGGGCTCGAACTCCCGGACCGCGAGATCGTGATCTGGTTGAAGTCAGGCGTTTAACCGACTGCGCCACCCAGGCGCCCCAAGAGACTCTTAAATATAGAGAACAAACGGAGGGTTCATGGGTGAGGGGCAGCGGAGAGGGGAAATGGGTGATGGGCATTGAGGAGGGCACTTTTGGGATGAGCGCTGGGTGTTGAATGTAAGCGATGAACCACAGGAATCTACCCCCCCAAACCAAGAGCACACTGTATACACTGTATGTTAGCCAATTCGGCAATAAATTATATTAAAAAACAAACAAAACAAAGAGGTGGCTTCTCCCCAGATGTCCCCAACAGCTTCTCAACCATCTTTTATTGTCTTCTCAATACTTATACTATCCAAAATCTTATATTTCCTATCATTCTTATTTCCCCTCTCCTCCCCATCCCAACCCGCTGCATCAACTCTGAACACATCTCTGCCTCATCCACACCCACCTGCCCTCCTGCTCCAGGGAACAGTACCTCCATCCACCAAGCTTGAAACAGTCTATATGAACCTATCGTCTATGTCCTCCCATATCCAAGTTCTAAGGCAGGGAACAGTCTCCAGACCTGGTGAAGCATAAACTTTAGCTTTAGGAAATCCACGTCCTCCTGAAACCCTGCCCCAGACTAATACCCGCTCTCAGGCAAGAAGCTTCTCCTCTCCTGGTCTCCCGCTGCTACCAGCCCCCTCCAACCCAGTCTCCCTGCTGCTCTCAATGAAAAACTTCTCTGATGATGGGAACTTTTCAGTTCAGCCTCCTCCAGGGACCCTCCACAACCTATAACAGAACGAGCGAACCAGAAAGCACAGCACAGCAGACTTTCCATGACCTGGCCTCTGCCCAGGCCCCCAGACACACACCTTGTCCACCTGCCAACCCAGTCATCATCCCTCTAGATGCACCCTCGAGGTTCCCTCCACATGGAGGCCAGTCCCGGACCCTCCCAGCAGAGTGAGCCGATTCACTTGGGGGCTCCCATCAGCCATTTCAATCTCTCAGAACCACCAAGTAAGTTGTACAATCAACATGTTTGTCTGTCCCCCTGGGACCCCAAGGACAAGGATTTGGTCTTTCTCTCCCGTTGGTATCACTGTCCAGCACAATAACCTGCATAGGGCAGGCATTTATTACGTGTTTGCGTGTGGTCAACACTTACGACCCATCTCCTATGGGACGGTCCACAGGCCAAGCACTGGGGACCAAAATCAACAAGACAAATAAGGTTCCAATGCTCATGGAGCTTTCGGTCCAGTTGAGGGTTCTCCAACTACGGCCCGCAGGCCAAATCCATCATGCAGCTTGTTTTGTTACTACCCTAATAGCTGTAGTAAGAGGGCATGTACCTACCGCAAGTTTTACTGGAACACGGACATGCTCCTTCATTTAATCTTTGTGACTGCTTTCTTGCTAGGACAGCGGACTTTACTGGCCACGGCAGAGACCATCTAGCCTGCTAAGCTGAAAGTATTTACTTTCTGGCCCTTTATGGGAAAGGTCTGCTAACCCCTGGTCTATTTAGCAGAGCCACGATGTCCTCGACAAGACCAACCAGCCAACCAAGGAAACGAGGATTTCAGGGGGTCCAAGGGCTATAAAAAAAATAAATAAGTCGGGTCCTTGGATAGAATGAGTAGGAAGGTACACAGGTGAGGTTCCCCACCCCCTGCCTGAGGTGATACCATCTGCACGGAGCCTGGGTATCCACCGAGATCTGGGGAAAAGAGTATTCCAGGAGAGCAACAAGCAAGTGCAAAGCCAGATAACTGCATCGAGCCCGGCATTTCAGTCATGGCTCAGCAGAAAACACAACACAAGGGGGAAACCACGGGGTTTCATCAAGAAACTCTTTACACAGGCAAAGTGAAGAGAAACCAACAAGGGACGGTGACTGACTCAGGAGCTGGCGATGGGAGGAAGCCACCCAGCCCACACTCCTCCAGGCCTGAAGGTCAGAGGGAGGCAGCAGTTACCAGAACCCAGCAGGACACAGGCCAACACCTAAGGTCCTGTGATCTCCAGGACAGGAACACGGCCACCACCAACCTGAGGCCTGGCAGGGACGGGGCCAAAGGACTAAATGCTCGCCCCTCCCCCGCCTTCCTCGGGTCACGGCCTCCCATCCACCAAGCAGACCAAACCCTCCCTGCAAGGTGTGGGGAAAAGGAGCCCAGTGATGGAGTCCATCAAGGTGCATTTCCCGGGGTACAAAACGAGGTAGAGAAGGGAGGATGTTACATCCAGAGGAGAAGACGTCATCTCTATGGCATCGCCTTACCCACGTGAAGGTGAAAATGTGGCTCCACAGGCCATCGGTGGAGACGATGTCTCCAACATCACAGGATGTCGAGAGGTACCAGAGAGACATGTTCTTCGGGAGGACGAAGGGTTAGGCGAACGAAAGATCAACTTTTTCCTACTGCTCTGTCAAAAAGGCCATCGGGTGTGTACCCTGCTCGGCCGGAATGTGTCCACCTTCCTGAGGGGGACCGGGAAAGCAGAGGACAGTTTGCCTTTCTCCAAATCACATGCACGTTAGCTGTTCTCTGTGCGAGGTCAGAGACAAAAGCATTCACCTCTCTGCCACGTGGGACCCGCAAGGGAAAGGCCACCATCTTCCTGTCCCCACGGTGACGTTCTGGAAACAATAAACGGGGAGTGGCACAGCACTCGGATCACCAAGTCATCCTCTACGTGCTCAACAAAGAGTAGCCGTTAGTAAACCTGCACTGTTTTGCTTCAAATCCCCACATAATTTTCCCACCTTTTTCCTTAGGATACGACCCACGACTCACTCTTTGAAAACGTGTACGTCTGTAATGTGTCAATATGCCCAAGCATATATACCACCAACTCGTATTCCCGAACATTTTCATCCACCCCCCAAAGAAACTCTGTATCCATTAGCGGTCATTCCCAACGGCCCCCCAACCCCCTCCCCAACAACCAGCCGTCTACTTTCTGTCTCTACCAATTTGCCTATTCTTGACATTATCTTTAAATGGAATTGTAATAGCTCTAAGTTATCGTTAAAGGCTTCGAGACATCTTGCTGGCTAGGACCCTTCAAAGTCGGTGGGCCGGGCAGGCCACGTGAACCCTCTGCTTGTGTATCTCAGGAGGCAGACACAGAGGCTGAAATAGGCTGTGAATCCAAACCAGGTGAAAGCCAAGCACACTCCACCCAGACAAGTTTCTTCATGTTAAGACTGGACACTTGTCCCTACCATGGCCACCTGCAGGGTGAACACAGTGAGGAAGGGACATGAGGCGGTCCTTGGGGGCTGGTGGGACGGTCAACTCGACCAACGCCTTGGCATAAAGACCGGGCCTGCTCATCGTGACCACCTCGGCGCTCCTCCCAGCTCTGGTCAAGCTCATCATCCCCACGCGGCCTTAGAACCATTTGTCAGAGATGTTTGGCTAGCCTGCCCTTTCCGGAAAGGACCTGTCTCAGGGTTCAAAGAGACAGTAAAGGTAAAGAACAAATTTTCCCTAAAGAACCAACTCCGATCAGAAGTGGATACCTGGAGGTGGGATTACGAGGAATCTGGGGTTCATCCACGACTCCAGAGATTGAGGACTCAGGTCTGTCACGAGCGAGGGATGCGGGAGTAGTTGCAGACTCCGTGTACTTTCATCCCCCGGAGATGCGCATCAGGGGCAAGGGGGCCAGTGCCCGCGAGGAGTGAGCTCAGCATTCGGTGCAGACTTCCATTCTCCTCCCACCGGTGAGGTCATCTCCTCTAACACTCCAGCGTGTCTCCAAAGAGATACAGTCTCCGGTTTGGCGAAACTTCGCCATCTTTGGGGATGTACGTTTCCTGAGAAACCTCGGAAGCCACAGCCCGGCACGTGAAGCGGCTGGGGGTCTCCAGGCCCTCTTGCATCTGCCCCACGCCGGGCCCTCAGATCGCCGGCCATTCGCTCTCGCCTCCTTTCCGAGAGGCGGCCAAACCCGCCGCGAGCTGAGCCGCCGTCTCTGGACAGGCGGGGAACGCAGCCAGCTGCCCCATAATGCTCTGCAGGCTCCGCCAGGAACTGGGGTGTAGGCAGGACCGGGCCTTAACCTCGCAGGGGGTCGCCACACACTTGTAGACACGACAACCACCCCTGGGAGCCGAAGAGGCCTTCCGTTGGACCAGTGTCCCTGGGAGAGGCCACCCGCGGCTTCATTCGCCGTAGTCGCTGAGACAGGGAACAAGAAGGGCTCTCCACAGACACCCACGCATGAGTCTCCCTGCCGGAAGGATGGACAGGACCCAGCAGGTGCTGCCAACACGCCCTCCACCCACTCCCCGGGAAGAAGGGAACGACTCAACTGCACAAGCGGGGGCTTGTTTTCAGGGGAGAGTCAGTGTCAACAACTCACTGGGGAAGTAGGTCAAAGTTCACGATCTTGTGGCCAAGAACCACGCACTGAGCACAAGGCTAAGGGCTCCATTTCCTTTCATCCCCATACTCCGCCTTACAAAGAAGGAGCAGGCTCCGAGGGGCCCAAGGTCACACGGCAGGAAGTGAAGGAAGGGGACTCCACACAGGTCAGTGGGACTCTCGAGCACACGTTACATCGTGCCCGTGGGCACGGGTCCCTTCCTCGTAGCGGTGTCACCACGAGGGCAGGGGAGGCCACCGGGCTCACGATCACTCAGTGCCTTCATGCTGGTGTGGCCACTCCAGAAGGGCAACCAAAGTCCCGGGTCCACGTCGCTCTCGGCGCTCAACCAGCTCAGTCCACCCTTTCATTTTCCATCAAAGCACAGCGCCAATGTCTACACCAAGGCCACCGGAGAGGTCTGGTGTCCTCCACCCCGCCACCAGCCCCTCCCCTGTACCTGTGAGGGACAGTCCTTGGCTCACCTCGTTCTTCTGCTCCCAAGAAGATAAACACTCAGGAGCTCTTGGTGTCAGCGGTTCCCAGAGACTTGCTAAATCCTACGTGTTCTGAATTCACCGACTTAACACGATATTTTTCTCTCCACAGAATGTACAGAATATTCCAAGCACCCGCAGACACATAATTATACTGTCCCAACCTTTCTCACCAAAGTCCCTTCCTCCCGGAAGGAGTTTTCTCCTCTGATCGGCACTGTTACAGCAGGCACCAGAGTGGCCTGCGGGGGAGGGAGTGGTCAGACAGCAGCAAGAGGACAGGGGCATCCAGCGGGCTGTCACAGGTGAAAGGACAGGGGGATGGGGAGTAGGATGAAAGAAGACAAGCCTTAGTCGAACTTCATTCATTCACTCCTCAAATATTCAAGGTGCCCAGCATCTGCTGCGTGAGATGTGGGGTTCAGGTCGGAAGAGTCAGAGCCGAGACAAAGAGCCGGGACCCTCCTTCCCATGGGAGTCTGAGTCCCACAGCAGACAGACCATCATCAGAGAGGCCCCACATATGTAATTAGAAGCTCACAGTCGGGGCTATGAACAAAAGCCTGCCAAAATCTACACAAGCACAGCCTGTTCCGTCCTGAGGGTCTCGGCGGGGAGGGCACGGCTGCCCCAGCAAAGCCCCTCAGGTCTGGAGGTTTCCGACTCCAAAAGCCCGCGTTTTTTCTCCTTCTCTGGGCGATTACAGGAAGGATGCCGCCAAACTCTCCCCTGAAATACATCTTCTTCCAGCGTTTTCCGAATTCTTTAAAGGGAGAGCAAAAGAGAGAGCCAAACTTCCGATTACTTAAGTGTCAAAACCTGCAAAAATAAAAAAGGACTCCGCATCTAATTGTTCTTGATGCTTTAATAGAACGTTCCCCAATAAAACACCGCCTAGCAGTTTAACCTCCGAAGCGAGAGGAAACCGTCTCCATAACTCAGACTCGAAGAAGGCAAAAGAACAGAACTGGAACGCATCAGACAAATTGCCGCCTGTTTTTCTTCAATTTACAGCCCCACGATCAGTCTTCCTGTCAACATGTCTTGCTATATAAAACTTTCCGGGAAAGCTGCATTCTCAAGTTCTCCGTGAAGATTCAGGGAAAAGCAATACAGGGGACAGTCGCCAGAAAGAAGCTTTAAGCCTGCGTCACACGTAGCAGGAGAGTGGCCGAGGGGTTGAGAGGGGCAGCCAGACAGAAGCTTCAGAACCAGGCGCTATTTTGGGACTACGAAAATGCAGGAGGCGACCCCCTTTCAACCATCATTATCCTGGACTGCAAACAGCCAGGGCTGGGACAAAAATCACAACGTTGCAGGAGACCCACTGTGACCCTCACACGGTGCTAAAACCACCCGGATGACCGTGAAGAGGGATGTCAAGGGCACCTGACAACAGAGTCGGGAGGCAGACACAGGTTCAAACCCCAGCCCCGCCTCTGTGTAGGTGTGTGAGTTTGGCCTCCCTCCTGTAAACGGAGAAGCACAGGACCCGACTCACTGGCTGCTGTGAGGAATAGCTGAGCTGATAGACCAAACCATCCCTGGGGCACAGAAAACACTTCGGAAAAGGGGGGGGAAGAAAAGTAGTTAAAAAACACGTTTCAGCTCCGGTTAACGGACAGCATCTGTTCAGGGAGCTGTGGCCACGTTCGTTCATCTCCAGGCCAGACACAGTCAGCAGTTACAGCGGCCCTTGTGCAGCACAGAAAGAGCCCGGGGAAGGCCCTGCTGGCCGCTGCTCTGGAGGTGCTGGCTCGCCCCACCTTCTGCAGGAGCAACTTGAGGTCCTCAGAAGGGAGGCACCTGGGGCTTGCAGCACACAACCTGCAGGCTCCCCCAACAGTCCTCCTGTGAAGCCCGGGGTGCAACCCGTCAGGCCGCACGGTCTGCTCTCCGGATACCGGGAGGCCAAACCTTGAAATGACCACCCGTCGGGGTCCTGACTTCCCAATCTGTAACCCGGTTTCCCAGCCCGAATGTGGGAGGGGAGGATTCAAAATCTCATTTGGGACCTCCTCTTAATGGGAGAGAGTTACAGAAACCAACGATGCTACTCTGCGGGCCCTACAGAGTATTATTCTGTAAATAATAACTATGATATGTTATAAGGTAATTATGTTTATAATGTATAAAATTATATTGATATAAAAACAGTATTATGTAAATAGTAACTATAATATATTGCCAGATAAATATATTCATAATATATAAAATAATACACCATTATGTAAATAATAATTAGCATGGCTTTTTCTGAGGGCCTGACCTACCTGTGCCAACATTATGAGTACAAAAAAAAAAAAAAAAAAAAGACAAAGGGAAGGCCAACTCCCTTTATGAGTCCTCCCTACAAGAGGTGAGTGCTCCTGGCTCCCAGGCCACACAGTGCAAAGGCGCTGTGC
Organism: Herpailurus yagouaroundi; assembly: GCF_014898765.1. Lineage (NCBI taxonomy): Eukaryota > Metazoa > Chordata > Mammalia > Carnivora > Felidae > Herpailurus > Herpailurus yagouaroundi. The sequence goes on from NW_024412453.1 coordinate 9,726,839, forward strand.
TCAATAATCATCCACTCATGTAACAAGTGCTGGCTGAACAGGTCAAGTGCCAGGCACTGGGGGAACAGAACAGCCAAGGAGGCCTGGGCCGAGCCCTAGGTGGCAGATATCCGTGAGTGGAAGGAGGTCTACATCAAATAAGAACACTAAGTAATGTCCAAAGACAGGCAGTGTGAAGAAGTTTAAAACCAGGAGGGATGGGCGCCTGGGTGGCGCAGTCGGTTGAGCGTCCGACTTCAGCCGGGTCACGATCTCGCGGTCTGGGAGTTCGAGCCCCGCGTCAGGCTCTGGGCTGATGGCTCGGAGCCTGGAGCCTGTTTCCGATTCTGTGTCTCCCTCTCTCTCTGACCCTCCCCCGTTCATGCTCTGTCTCTCTCTGTCCCAAAAGTAAATAAACGTTGAAAAAAAAAAATTTTTTTTTTAAATAAATAAAACCAGGAGGGAGTTTGACCTCGGCCATGGCAAATTCTTACTAGACACATCACCAAAGGCCCGAAAACTAAAGCAAAATGAACGATTGCGACTTCATCAAAATTAAAAAGCTTCTGCACAGGGAACAATCAACAAAACCAAAAGGCAGACTCGAGCATGGGAGAAGACATTTTAAAAAGACCTATCTGATAAAGGGTTAGAACCCAAAATCTACAAATAAGTTACCAAACTCGACACCCAAAAAACAAACAACCCAGTTAAGAAATGGGCAGAAGACATCAACAGACACTTTTGCAAAGATGACATCCAGATGGCTAATAGACACATGATAAGATGCTCAACGTCCCTCACCATCAGGAAACACAAATCAAAACCATGATTAGATACCACCTCACACCTGTCAGAACGGCTAAAATTAACACAAGAAACAACAGGTGTTGGTGAGGCTATGAAGAAAGGGGAACCTCTTGCACGGCTGGGAGGAATGCAAACTGGCAAAGAGTGTGGAGGTTCTTCAAAAAAAACCTGAAAATAGAACTACCCTATAATCCAGCAACTACACCATCAGGTATTTGCCTAACGGATACAAAAATACAGAGTTGCACCCCGGTGTTTACAGCAGCGTGAACAATAGCCAGACTATGCACCAGGCCACCATGTCCATCAACTGAGGAAGGGATAAAGAAGATGCGGATGTATACATACACAGACTATACAGGGGAATATCACTCAGCCATCGAAAAGAATGAAATCTTGCCATCTGCAAGGACAGAGCTAGAGTATACGATGTGAAGCAAAGTAAGTCTGTCAGACAAAGATAAATACCGCATGATTTCACTCTTACCTTGAACTTAAGAAACAAAACACGTGGACATACGGGAGGGCATAGGAAACAAACCAGGAGAGACTTCAAGATGGAGAACAAAGGGAGTTGAAGGATGGGGGTGCGTGGGGATGGGCGAGAAGGGGGAGGAGCTCTAAGGAGGCCCTTGTGGTGAGGAGCACTGGGTGTTGTGTGTAAATAATCAATCAATCAGTTCTACTCCTGAAACCAATATTACCCTTACATTAACTGTAGTTTAAATAAAATTTTGAAAAAAAAAAAAAACAACAACAACAATAAGAAAGCATAAGACCAGGAGGGAGGGAGAGAAGAGGTTAGGAAAGGGAGATACGCCTGCTTAGATGAGGCTGCCCTCTCTTCAGAAACCAGGCAGAGCAGCGGCCGTGCCAAGACCTAGGGGGGGCAACGTTCCAGGCAGAAGAAACAGCAAAGACCCCCAGCAGGCAGGCTCAGGCCAGATCGTGCAGGGTTTGCAGGCCACGGTAAGGAGGCAAGGTTTTTTTTTCCTGAGCGCACAGAGTTTGAATCAGGAGAATGGCGTGAGCAGATTTACACTTTTGAAAGTAAAATCAGAATAGATTCAACGAAGTCACTGTAAGAATTTGAGACAACCAGTATCTTTGAATTTAGAAACTAGAGGATACCAAGAGATCGCTGGTATTTGTATTAAATGCGACTAATTGCGCTGCATATGGTTATGTTTCTCCCTCCGAGTCCTTTTCTGTTAGAGATTTATATGTAACCCGTTTTACAGGTGACGTGGTATCTAGAATTTAAAGTACTCCAGCACAACCCCAAGCAGTCAGTGAGGAGGAACAGGCAAGACAAGAGTGACAGCATGTGAGTAACTGCTGGGCACCTGGGTGGTAGGTTTGACTCTTCTAAGTATTTGAAAAATGCCTCCATAAAAAAGTTAAGAAACATGAGCAAGCAGATATCCCAAGTTTCACCGTACAGCCTTGTGGCAGAGAAAGGCAGAGCCCTCTTGGCTCGGTTCAGGTCCTCTGAAAGCCAAGGCCACGTCCTGATGAGCAGCCCACCCGGGCAGAAAATCCCCGCCACATCGCCCCCCACCACCCCAACCCTGGCCACAACCGCAGTGCATCCCTCTGCAAAAAAAAACAAAAAACAAAAAACAAAAACAAAAAACAAAAAACAAAAACAAACAACAACAACAAAAAAACCACATCTCTTGACCAGGTGAACAATTTCCAACTCAGATAAAAGAGTCAAAACAGAGGAGCCTCAACATGCACAAAGGAGCCCAAATCACAAGCTGTGACCGCCCTGGTGACCCAGGGGCAACCTCCTCCTTGTGGGCTTAGGGCCTGCTGACGTGACGACCACCGTCATCACAAAGGGGTGCAGGACCGCACACCCGACTTCGGGATGTGATCACGGGGCAGTGATGAGCTCGGCAGCTGGGGCCTCACGCCGTCACGGGCACAGGGCTGTAACGTTTCCATGCTACCTCGCTCTCCCAAAGACCAGGCACTAGGAAGGGTGCTCAGGCAGGAAATGCACATCGCAGAGAAAACACTGGGGCAGCAATGACCCGGGTGGGAGATGGTCTTCTGCCTGGAGGAGCTCCTCAAGTCCTTCATCTACGACTTGTTCAGCCTCCCCTCACCCCCAGGAAATGGTGTCCGCCGGGCAGACAGACCCTAATCCAGTGCGGGGCAAGCAGCACCACACCCCTCGGTGCTGACCCACCATGGTCTCACCCACCGTGTCTTCTCTCTGGAAACGCCGGCCCTACCTAGACGTGGCCACCGCCACCTCTTGCCCGAATGGCTCCAGTCTACACTCAGACCTCTAAGACCGGCCTTGTCCCATCCAGTCCTCCACAGGGCCTGGGACAGGGAACGACGCACAAAACAGACCTGATCAATTACTCTCCTTCTTAAGGGCCTTGGCCAGTTCCCCACCGTTCACAGAACCAGGGCCAAACTCCTCACTGGGACCTTGGGAATCTGTCTCCGGTTTGCTCTTCCAGAACCTTCCGTAGTCATTCCCCAAACACACGCGGGACTCTAGCAGTCCGCGCTGTGGCCATCCCAAGCTACCTGCAGCTTTCTTCAACCTAACAGCCGTGTCTGTGCCTCTCTCCCCTTACGGCGACTCTTCTCCCTGCCCAGCGTGCCATTCTGTGAGCTTCTGGAACACAGAGACCACGTCTGTCACACTTGGATCCCTGGAATCTAGACACCACAAAACAAGCTAAGACGGTGATCAAGATGATGGGGGGATACAGATTCCTTTGCCAAAGACACCCTGCCACGTTTCTTTATCCCATCATCTCCTTCAATCCTTGCCATCATGCGTGAAAATGCTCTAGATTATCACTGTTTTATAGACTTTTAAAAATTGAGGCTCAAGGAGGTAAAGTGACTTTACCCAAGGTCACACGGCTAGTGCACTAAGCCGGTGCTTAGTACAAAGGTTTGAGCCAAGGTCTGACTCAAAAGCCATCCTGCTCAGCACCTTGGGGGCAAGTGAATATACCACTGACCACAAAAAGCAACCTCACCGTTGTATGTAACAAAAGTGACCTTTTCCAACGCAGGAGGCCTACAAGCAAGGCACTGAGCACAGACCACAATCTGCCCTCCAAAATATCAACTCTTCCCTTCCGCAGTCTGTCTGGGGTGACGAGGTACCCTATGAAAAACAAGTATTTTTCACCATCCCTAACAGAAATAGTTCAAGCCACTTAAATATAAGAAACTCTTCTGAGTGGTGGGTGACCTCCTTAAAACAAGTCAGAACGGTTTTGTTTTCTTCCCCCTTCCCCTGTTTCATCCTTCCTGCTGCACAGAATGCAGATATAACGGCTAGGGATCCAGCAGCCTTCTTAGACCACGACAGGACCTTAGAAAGGTAAGCCAAACTCAGCAGAGCAATATAAAGGAAACTGATACCCACTTGCTCTTTCAAGAAATTTCTGGGCTCTATCACGTGCCAGGCTTTGTGCAGGCCCCTAAGAAAGATCAGTCAACAAAGGAGACCAAGGTCCCTGCCCTCACGAGGCTTGCAACTTAAGGGAAAAAAAGGAGCCAGACTGCACATCGTAACAGGGCTAAGGGGGAAAAGAAAGCAAGTAAGGGGGACTGAGGAGACAGGGAAGGAGAGGGATCCCACTGGGAAATTTGACAGACAAATGTTTTTAGTCCATGAAGAGAAAAACACGATCCCAAAAGACGCCCTTAACTTAGCGCTCGGTGAAGCCCCCTGGGTCCACCGTCGAGTGGAGAAGAGGTGTAGAGGCCACGTGTGGTTTCAGCCCCACGAGGCAGCAGCAACAAGGCGCAACCGGACTGAAAGGCCAACCTCCTTCCACTCTAGGTAATCATTTACAACGTGCCTTTTCAGCATGGTTCACGATGGAGTTTTTATTAAAGCTCAGGAGGTGGTGTTCCAGGACCCCCGCCCTTCAACTGCGCGGCCCTGCTCTCCATGAGGCTGCATTTGGAGCGCTGGAGACAGACCATGTTCGAAGAAACAGTTCTCCCGCTTGAAAGGTTTCTGCGAGGGTCGTTGGGCCACAGGAGCCGTGTGGCGGGAGGGGAGCGTCTCACGCGTCTGTACGTTGTGTCTGGGACCCAGCACGAACTCAGTTGACTGAGCAAATAAGCTCCGCCACCTTCCACAAGCCCTCGACTTGACGGCTGTCGCTCTTTAAACCACATTCCTGCCGCTGCCAAGAATATCTCCCCTCTGCTGAGCTTCCTGTTGTTCCCCTCCCCGGCTCCAAAATAACAAGGCACTGCTTGGCAGTGATGTCACTGTCACTGTCACCGCCTGCAGGGCATCCACATGCCAGCTATATTTAAGACCCAGGCTTCACGCGCGGGGACATGGAAATTGCCACCTCGTGAACCATACCGGAAAGGCAAGGCTTGAAAATTTCTCTACGGATAACCAGGTTACAAACTCTGCCTCTCCCCAGGCAAACAGGCCAGGGTGTTCAACTGAGCACCAGGCTCCAGGTTCTGGGGTCAGCCAGGTCCGACTGGGGCCTTTCAACCACTTCCCTCGAGTAGCACAGACGCTGACACTCGCTCGGGGGAGCCGCTCTCTCTTCCGATTGTTCTCCCTTCCCCAGCTCTGCTTCGGTTTCCCCTCAAAACCCTTCTGTTATTTTTATTGACTCCTCCAGACTTCTCTACTGACTTCTCATTAGAAAATACAGCAAATGGAATGTTAGTGAACGGTAAACGCGTTCCCCTCCTCCATGGATAATCACCGTGACCTTTTAATCAGAGTTCTATCACAGTTACTGGTTTGGGTAATTTTTTTTTATCTCCCGCTCCTGTGCTCGGATGGGGGAAGTGATGGGCTGCAACATTGTTTCAGACACAACCTTCTCCCCGTTCCCTTGGCAGCTGCGGATTTTTTCTGCATCTTGATGAACCGCCCAAATCCATGTTTGGTGCACATTTTGCGGGGAACATCTGGCACCGACCGCTAATGGCGCTAACGCCTAGCCGTTCAACGTGGGCACGTGCTGCAAAATGCAGCTGTTCGTGCAAATATACCTTGCTGCTTCCTCCCCCTAAACATTTTAGTTCATCAACAAAACCGGAGTCTTTGATTGGGTTCTAGAAGCTTTAGAGAAAATAAACAAGCACATGGCTTTCTCCCTTGTACGTGATTTTGCTCTAACAGATGCCACGATGCTCCAGTTCCTCTCTTCCGGTCCCTGATTTTCATACGGAAAAAGTGTCTAGGAAACTCACATGGGTCATGGCATTGCGAAAGGAGGATGAAAGAACCTTTAGGACCATCCACCTCGCACGGTGTTTGAGAAGGTCGTCTCACCATTTTTGGTTCAGGTGTTAACACGTTTGGTTTCTTCATTTTTCTGTCTGGGAAAGGATGATCCCCATGTCTCTACTTCCTAGAGAAAAACCAGCTGGAAAATCATCCGTGCCAAACACACCTTCAACTTCTGCACTCTGAGAAGCAGGAGCTGAGAGGAGAAGGTTACTAAACCGACTGAAGCTCTCTGGGTGGATCCTCCGGCCTCACGCTGGGGCCAGAGCAACCCAGGACTGGGGCCATTAACACATTCCTATCCTTTGCCCGGCGATCCTTTTCCTGCCCATACACACAGAGGAAAGATGTTGAGACAGGCGAAAACAAGTGAGACACGAGGCTATAATCTCAGAAAACCAGAAGCAGCCGAACACTGGCCCAGGTGGAAACTATTTGGTCAGATATGGCGGCCTCCTTCACAGCCTTCACAAAGGACAAAGAGGCAGGCCCTCCACCTATCACCAAGGGGCTATCAGGTGACACCTCTTTCCCGGGAAGGACTTTGGCCCTATGGAGCAAGGGGCTTTACAGATACCTTCTAACATCGAAACTCGGCTTCTAGAAGTCTAGATTAAGGACTTTCAAGAGCTTTACCAAAAAATACATTAGTAGAAATCCTACTCCGACAGTGGAGGGGGGTGGTGTGGGTGTTGGAAAAGAGTGGAGAGAAATGGTTAAGGAAATAGTGTGAGAAACAAGGCCAAAGCCAAACAGACTTCCACATGGCCTCTGAAAGGGATGCCCACAGAAGTGAACAGCGTGAGGAAACCTGCATGATGGGATGCTAATTGCTTTTCAAAGCAGACCAACTTGCAGATCCAGAATGATCTGAATTATGTAAAATGAATACATACATAAGATGAATTGGGATAAAGGGCCTCATCAGTAATAAATAAAAGACATGAACGGTAATTGCGTCCAGAGGATTTTCTTCTTTAAACCTCTCTTAATCTCAGACTTAAGGACTACAATTTGTACATTTTTATATTCTTGGGGGAGGGGGAGATCTCTAAACATAATTTGAAGTCTACAGAGGAGCGCAAGAAAATGTTATTTAAAAATGCACGCACACACTGATGGTGGTAGAACCAGGTACAAATCGTACTGAAATGGACTAAGTGGGGAGAACATCGTTAGGCTGGTGTTGGGAGATTTGGGATGCTCTCTTCCATTTCAGCATATGGTACTTTTACAATTTAAAGGTGATTTAAAAAAAAAAAAAAAGCATGGAAACCAGAGCTTTCTCAAGAACTCTCCAGCTGCCTAGTCACGGCAGAATCCTGCCCTGGCATCCCACCTGCATGCATCTGAACATGAAAGCATCCAATTCCACATCAAAGGAGCAAATCAAGCCGCAGGATGCTGGGCTCATGCTAAAAGCTCAAATGCAGATCCTTCAAAACCCACCAAAAGCAAACCTACATGGTATTCTCATCATTAGCTTAAAAATAAAAGCAAAAGCAACAATGGCAAATGGGAATAATGAATCATTCTTGTAGTGGATCAAAGTATTCTAGTTTTCAAACTGCAAACAAGAGGTGCCTGGGTGGCTCAGTCGGTTGAGCGGCTGACTTCGGCTCAGGTCATGATACCACGGTTCGTGAGTTCGAGCCCCGCATGTGGCTCTGGGCTGACAGCTCAGAGCCTGGAGCCTGCTTCGGATTCTGTGTCTCCTTCTGTCTCCCCCTGCCCCTCCCCAACCCCTGCTCTGACTCTCTCTATCAAAATTAAATAAACATTAAAAAAAAAAAACCTGCAAACAAAACTCCCGCTTTGGCACTGAAAGAAACAAACAAAAAAAAAACAATCACAAGAGCCTTGAGCCTTCTACAAGCCCAGGTGGTTTCAGAGAACTACCCCTTTCACATCCCTACTGCTTAGAGTGTGGGTCAGGAACCCAAGGCATCAACAGCACCAGGAGCTTGTGAGAGACACCTGCTGACAGGCCCCACCCAGCCACGATCGCCATGGGCACTGGTGGAGACATTCGGGTTTGAGGAAGGCTGCTCTAAACCTCTACCACCACCAGCCACCTTGGCTACACCCTGGAATTACTTACTGGGGTAGGGTGGGTTTTGCTGCCAGTGATTTGGACGTAATTGGTCTGGAGGGGCAGCGTGGACAGGTTTTTCCTAGGGGACGGGGTGGGGGGAGCTCTGGGAGGGTTGGGTAGACACAGTTTTCAAAGCTCCCCTGGTGAATGTTAATATACAGCCAAGTCTAAGCGAGGCATTTAGCACTTCAACCCCAAGAATTCTTTATTAGAAAGTTAGTTACATCTGAGCAACATCAGGCTAGATCAACTCCAGACAATGACTCTTTGCAAGCTTGGACGGAGGCATAATTTACTTCCATGAAAACGCTAACGACCATGGCTGGCTTCTCCTAAGTACTTACTCAGGGTACTCACTGCGCTTAGCCCTCTTCATTCATTAGCTCTTGAATAGTATCTGTAAGAGTGAGAAGATTATCCCAGTCTTCTACATGAGAAGCATTAGGGGTACAATTACCACCCGAAATCACACAATACAAGTGGCCAAAGTACTTGCATGACCTTCAGACGGAGTTTCTCACTCACCTTACCCTACTCTTGACCTTGAGAAGGAGGGCTCCAATGCAAGACTTGCCCCAGACCATTACACTACGCTTCCTGCTAAGAAGAGCCAAATCTACTGGAATACAAGCAAAAATGTCAGCCAAAAGTTTAAAATCTTTACATACATACGTATATATACATACACACATATATATGAAGATATCTATATATCTGCCCCTCCATTGTCACACCTACAGGTTACAGCCAGCTGCATCTGGTCTCTGACTCCATCCTTCACTGAATTTCGGAAGCATTAAACTTCAGGAAACCGGCTCCCCCTGACCATCTTGTCTCCAGCCCCGACGTGTGCGTCTTCTACTCCTCCCTGCTCCACCCCATGCACTTAACTCTCCTTGGCTGCTCCGGGGTAAGTCATAAAGGACTGTCAGCCGCTGACAAGGGCTTGTGGAGAATGACGAAGAGCACACCTTATTCAGCTAATGCGACTCAGCCAAGTGTAAGAACCAGCGACCTTGGGGAAAGCAAGCTTCGTGTTCAAGGGGAAGTGAGGGACAAGAGCACCAGAGTAGGCTGGCACACACAGCGGGGGCTCCACAGAGAATTCAGTGTGGTCATGGTCTAGTTCTTGGCTAAGGACTCTTAAGGACTCAAGCAAGTGAAAATGGACCAGAAGGCTCTTCAACACCCAGTTGTGATGGCACATTTACAAGTGGCATTGAAATGCCTCCTAGAGGTGTGGACGTTGGTGTTTCTAAAGCCCCCCTGGTGACTATGGTGGGCGGGCGGGGGGGGGGGGGGGTGGGCAGAGACACCAGCAGTCCTGGTGGCCAAGGCAGCCCCACACCCTAGAGCAACCTACATCCCATTGTCCTTTCAACTGTCCTAGGACCCTTCACATGGGTGCAACGTTCATCTACAGTCTGAGTCTACAATTCATTTCACATACACACAACATACTAGTTTTTACCCAAGAATCCACCCACGTACACTCTGCTCTGTCATTTTCTGTTCTTATCAAGAATGCCTGGTGATCTTCTTACTGTACTGCCTTTAAAACCAAATTCATGCGTTGTAAGTAGGTGCAAGCACTCAACCGCATCATGTTCTCCATCAAAGCCATGCCCGGCCAATAATATATTGAAATCTACCTTTTATTACATGTTACTTTCCTCAGCTTTTTCCTTCATAGTAGTTACGGAGTTATACTCAATTTTAAATAATTAGCTCCCATCCATAGGTTATTGTAACTGTGCATTTCATTGCAGTAAAGGGGACCTTATCAAAAATTTTTTCCCAAATATTTATTTTTAAAAAAGAATAGAGATTCTTCTAGAGCCTGAGAACCCCAAGTCCACAAGATTCGGTGACTGCTGATGAGGTCAAATTATCACTGGACATTAAGATCCAACCAAGGAAAGAGAAAAGAGGACATAGGACCTGCGTGTGACCTTCTCAACGCTGAGTATTGGACTCTTGGGATTAAAAACATCATCAGTGTGGGTAGGGCAGCATCTATATGATGAGCACTGGGTGTTGTATGTAAGTGATGAATCACTGAATTCTACTCCCAAAACGACTATCGCACTGTATGTTAACTAGAATTAAAATAAAGACTTGCTAAGACAAAACAAAACCATCAATGCCTTCAGATGGACGTTGAAGACACATTGTGTCCTTTTCCACAAAAAGCATATTCATCTCATTTTTCTAATTTAACAACGAGAAAAAGGCAGAGACAGACTTAGGGCAGAAACAGATTTAAAGCCTTCATAGAAAGCCAATCAAAGTCTCCCAGAGGACAGCGAGTGGAATGACAGGATCGAGGCTCCCAAGATCCTCATCCAGCCCTTCCCTTACAGATGGTGTAGTACAGTTCTGGCCACCAACAGGACACTGTCACAGCAGGCAACTACTCAGCAGCCCCACAGGGACCAATAAAGGGACTCTGGGCACACGGGGCGGCAAAAATCACACCGGGAGGAGCTGAAGGTCAAGTGAAGGCCAGTGAGAGGCCAAAGGCTCTGAGGTACTCACTGCAGGGAGAAGCTGGGATAAGGCAAGAACCCGCAAGCTCGTGTTCTAGCCTCGGCATCTGTAGCCACCCATGGCCAATGCGCCAGCTAAGAAGAAATTAGGGACGCCGTAGTGAGCGTTTACAAGGAGCCTGGAGCTCTGCTCAGGGCTTGAGGAGCAAAAAAGCTCATGTCCTTGTCCCCACCAACTTAGGCCAAAGTGCAACAGACAGGATTTATCTGCCCGTCGCCGCATGGCAGTCAATCATGGCCTTCTGCTCGCTGCTGCCCACAACAGGCCCAGTGGAGTAGAAGATGTTCTACCTGGATATCAGGACAAAGCCTCTTCTCTTCAGATCCCGCACGAGGCTTGGCGTTAGCAGAGGCCCTCTTTACTGCTACGTGCCAAGGCCCTGCCCAAGAACACTAACAGAGAGGACACGGGGCCAAGGGCAGAGCGAGGACCTCCCCAGAGAACCCGGGTCCTGAAGAGAGGGACCGGTCACATCAACATAAAATTGCCCTGTTGATCCAAGCTAGTTTGGTTCGGGTTCCTACAGCCAAAAGCTTAGTGACATTGGTTAAGATTATCATGCATCAGTTCACAGACAGGGAAAGGGAGACGTGAAGAAGGGAAGGGTCGCTGCGCTGCTTCCCCAGCCAAGGGTCAGACACAGCCCTGGCACGCCAGCCATCACTACAACACATCACACAGCATCCTGCTTTTCGTCCTCCCACGGGAGGCAGGGAAAGGACCCAGGCACACCCACCACCTCTTCCATTTTCAATAGACGAGGAACCAGAGGCTCCGAAGCATAAAGGGAATGGCTCCATCACACAACCAGCTACACGTTCTTGTTCGCACACCAAACGTCCGGAACAGGAGGTAAAGGTGTGACCAAGAGTAATAGTGGGGCTGGTGCTGACGGAACACAGGAAGACAAGGCCTCGAGCAGGGCTCCGTCAACCCACCGGGTTCTCCTCAGGACATGGCCTTCACAGTCATGACCAGATGCGCGTCTCTTCACGGACCTGACAGGTTCATGGTTAAGGCAGCGATTTTACTTAGGTATGGAGGAAACACAACTCACTCCAATCCGCTATTATCCAAAAAAACAAGCCTGGTCAGATAGGACTCGGGATTGTTAACAGAGAAGACCAGTTACAAAGAGGCCCAAGTAACAGAAGGAACGTATTAGTTCATGTAACTGCCAAGTCCAGAAGAACAACAGCTTCCGGAAAGGCTGGATCCAGGAGCTCGAGGTCTATCATTAGAACCTGCCAGGTTGTCTCCATTTTTTCACTGTGTTGTTGCCATTTGGGGTCAGGATCTTCTCACATAGCAGCAAAGACTGCACCCAACAACTCCTGGCTTATACTATAACCTTCTCAAGAAGGCCCTCAAGAAGACCTCATCAACCTGGCTACATGACCTTCTGTGAGCCAATCACTGTGACCAGGAAACAGAACAAGCCGGCTGCCCAGGCCTGGTCCACCTACCCTGCTCTGGAACCCAGCTGGGCAGTGGTAGGGTCGTTACCACCGAATCACACACAACGGGAACGAAGAACCACACCCACCAAGAAAGACTGGGATAGGGTCTACCCCAGGGGGTGAAAGAATCCCGGTGGGCATGGAGGGCAGCCTCCAAACTGACCTCCAACGACCCCTGCCTTGTGGTCATCACATTCATGTGTAGACTCCTCCCACACTCAACCAGGGTTGATCTTTGGGACCACAGAGAACAGTGAACCTGATAGGGTCTCACTCCCAACATTAGGTTGCAAGAGACACCGTGGCTTCCGGGTGGGGGAGGTGCTCTCGCTCTCTGCTTACTCACTCCGGGAAGCCAGCTGCTGTGTTGTGAGCAGTTCTACTCGAGAGGCCCTTGTGGCAGGAACACAGGCCTCTCACCAGCGGCCACACCAGTGAGCTCAGAAGCTGACCCTCGAGTCCCAGCCAAGCCATCAGAGGACTCAGCCTTGTGATCGACTCTGACGGACCACCTCCCAGCTGAGCCATTCACAGATTCCCAACCCACGAGAATTGGAGAGGACCCTGGTTTTGCGTTTTAAACGGCCAAGCTTAGAAATAATTTTTTACACAGCAAAAGCTACCTAATAAAATGAGCCTAAACAGACAACAGGCCAGCAAGCGTCCAACAACCCAGGTCACTTGCTTCTCTCCCAGGCAGTTCTCACGGAAAGGTCTTCTTCCTGTGAACACCTGTCTCATCACTTGAGCATTCTTAATTCAGTAGGAAGGGAGGCAATCATTTAGGGAAGGAGATTCACATGCCCTGACGTGCTGCTGACGGTAAATACGTCCACCTCAGGACTGAGCAGCGGCTTGGGGCCCTAAAAGCACTGGGCTGGTTTAATGACCTTGTTCTTGGCTGAGCCGCGACAGCACCAAGGAAAGCCATTAATTTTGAGCAAAAAGGAATGTGATAAAATGCTGGATTTGTTCTGGGGTTTTTCACTTGTGCAACCACACTCAGAGCCAGTAAAACACACATCCACACGAACACCCTGAGTACTCCAATATATACAGCAGAAATAATTTGACTTCTTAGGGTCTGAAAGAGCCTAGCATTTAATTCTTTCTGCACCACTGCCATTAAAATTTAGGTTTTGATTAGGTAAGGTTTCTTAGTAATGTAATTACTGTACTAAACAAAAATGATGGTAACATTTACTGAGCATTTATGAGGCACATTTACTGAGCCGACATATGGGTTCTCATTTAATCCTGCAACAACAGTGAGGTACAGGATTTTCTTATCCTCATCTGACAGCTAAGAAAACAAAGAATTTAAGGAGCACCTGGGTGGCTCATTCAGTTAAGAGTTTGACCTTGAAGGGAGTCTGGGTAGCTCAGTAAAGCATCCGACTTCGGCTCAGGTCACCATCAGGTGGTTTGTGGGTTTGGGCTCCAAGTCGGGCTCTGTGCTGACGGCTCAGAGCCTGGTGCCTGCTTTGGATTCTGTGACTCCCTCTCTGTCTGCTCCTCCCCCACTCTCTCTCTCTCTCTCTCTCAAACATAAATAAACATTAACAAAAAAAGAGTTTGACTCTTGAATTCAGCTCAAGTGATGATCCCATGACTATAGGATCGAACCCTATGTGGGGCTCTGCACTGAGCATGGAACCTACTTAAGATCCTCCCTTCCTCTCTCCCTCCCTTCCTTCCATTCACACCCTCTCTTTTTAAAAAAAAATTTTTTTTAGTGTTTATTTATTTCCGAGGCAGAGAGAGACAGAGCATGAGTGGGGGAGGGGCAGAGGGAGAGGGAGACACAGAACCCAACGCAGGCTCTAGGCTCCGAGCCGTCAGCAGAGAGCCCGATGCGGGGCTTGAACTCACAAACCATGAGATCAGGACCTGAGCAGAAGTCGGTCTCTCAACCGGCTGAGCCACCCAGGTGCCCCCACTCACACCCTCTCTTAAGTGAGGGGGAAAAAAAAAAGCTTTTCTTTTCCACTCATGGGCTAAAATTCTCCCCAGAATTATCAGGTCCTGAAACACACTTACTGTAAAATACACCTAACCGCTTGTGTCTAGGGCCTCACGTCCTTTCAAATACAATCATTTTGTCCTTTCTGTTGCATACGACCATCCCAGTTCGCAAACGAGGAAATGCACACTCATTCCCACTAAGAAATCACCCAGAAACACACAATCTGCAAGCGATGCAGCGGGGACTCCAGGCTAAGCCGACTCCTGGCACAACCCAAGAACGACCAAGAACAGAAGTCTGTGGCTCAGAACCAGAGTCTCTATAGACGCCAACCTTTATTGTAAGCAAACACAATGATAACACGGTTTCCTGGCGTGGCCAGGCTAAATGGTGGTCCAGGGGAGAAAACCTAGGACTGGACTCATCATAGTCCTTTAACTGTCGGATGCTCTTGAGAGGTCACTGTAAAACATGAAGACGTTCTAATTAAAGTTAGATACGGGATCATGGCACCACCTCTCGAGGACATGTATGTAACAACTCCATTAGTGCCACATCACCCAGCAGCACCAGGGCAGTAAATGCTGCTATCGGTTACCGAGCTCTGGACTCCCCTACATACCCAGACAATCCACCTCCTGGTTTTATTTTGAATGTTTATTTATTTTGAGAGAGAGACAGAGAGAGCACGCACGCACAAGCAGGGAAGGGGCAGAAAGAGTATGGGGAGAGAGAACCCCGAGCAGGCTCTGGGCTGTCAGGGCAGAGCCCGATGCAGGCCTCAAATTCAGGAACCGAACATGACCCTGAGCTGAAATCAAGAATCAGACGCTCAACCAACTGACCCACCCACGTGCCCCTGGTCTTATTTTCAAGTAGCTTTAAAGAACCACCAATGAACTGCTTATCTTACCTACAAAAGGCAACAAACCCAAACTCAAATGTCCAACAAATGGAAGTTATTTTAACGTGGGACATTAACTCAATGAAAGGCCACATCCGAGCATGTAAGTCATTAACATGAAATGGAAGTTGTTCAGAGAAGCAGACTGACAAAGCGGAGTACCTAACGATCTTTACACGTGAACAAATTCAGGAAAATCCACATTTTTATCCGACTGGAGATTATGAGTTTTCTTTAATGAAATATAAACTAAATCACAGCCAAGGAAATAAAATGGCTCTTTAACAAGAAGAGGCTTAACCTTACTCTTCATCAGGAAAACGCAGACGAAGATTCTGTCAGGGCCACTTTTTCCCGGTGATGTTGTCCGGGACCCACAGCGGGGGACGCGGCCCCTTCGGGCCCAGACGGGCCGGAGCAGGCCTCTTGACTGCTCTTCCAGGGTACACTTTGGCCCAGCCTCCGAGGAAAGGGGACAGGTGCCCTCCACTCACCTTAGAAAACTATGGCACCTGGACCCAGCAATTCTACTTCCGGCAGTTTTTCCAATAAATATAGTCATAGGAGAATCAAGTCACAAACGCAAATCACTGCGGCATTATTACAAACACCATTATCAGCAAAGGGTCACAAACCACCTCCAATGGCTGGCAGTCGGCACGCGGGTCGGATGAACTCTGGCGCAGACCGAGAAATGTCAAGAGCTTTCACACAGCCGGCAGGCCCCCGTGCACCCCCACAGAACAAGCTCCGTGAGGCCAAGTGAGTGCACTGTACAACACATGACCACTTTTCATGAAGGGGGGAGGGAGGAGGGAGGAGGAGGTGAAAAGAAGAAACGAAGTGGCCACATGGAGCTAAGGAGCGTCTCCAGAATCGCTCCCACGGCCCGCCTCCGGGGGGCCAGAGGGGCGGCTGGGGATCACTTAGCCCTACCTACTGCCCCTCACGTTTTGAACCGTGGGCACACACATCATTCGGTACTTATGCAAAAAGTTACATGAAGGTTTCAAATGCGCTGATTTCCGTTGGTTTCTTCCTTTTCTTTTTTTTTTTTTTTCATTCCAAGCGCCAGTGAAGGCCGTGCCTGGGTTCTTACCCGGCCGCCGCCCACGCCCACCTCTCGGGCCCTCCGCCCCCCTACCTTGCCAGCGCCTGGACCTTCGTGACGTGCCGCTCTTCCTGCTCAGCCACCTTCTTTTTCAACGCGTCAACCTCCTGCCGGAGTGCAGCGGAATGCTCCATCTCACCGTCGAGCAGGTTCCGCAAGGACCTGGGAAGAGGGGGCCCGATCCGTTCAGATGCCGTCGGCAGAGTCCACTGGGCCAGAACACAGCTGTTTACGCAAGTCCTAACCCCTCCGTTTTCTCCAGGGGCCCCCGCAAACTGGAATCTCGCATCAGGGTATTTACAGAGATCCCAAACTCGGCTTAAGGGCCTCAGAGTAAGGAGGAGGACGTGGCCCAGGATCTGTGTCCCCGACAGCCCGTAGGATGGGCCCATCAAGGGGAGACAAAGAGTTCAGAGAATCCCAGGCAAGCCCCTTTCAAGGCATCCCACCCAAAGGGGCGGCACATTAAGGGAGACCATTTTGTGACAGTCACTCCAGAAAAGAGACAGGAGCGGGTACCAGGACAGGCCACACGCGTCCTCTGAGACGTCTGTGAGGAATACCGACAGAGGCCCACCCTCAACTCCAAAGCTGCCCCAACGTACGCTGTAACCCTGCCCCTTGCCATCTCCAGGTGAAAAAGACGGATACAACGTTCTATGGAGCGGTCTAGTTAGACATCGCGTGGATCCCGTTTCACACTATGTTTGGGAGCTCGCCCTCCAAAATACGTCCATTTGTTGGCCACCCTTGGTCTTGCAAAGCAAACAAGATGGCAGCTCTTCCAGAAATAACCACAGGTTGCCGCCAAGGAGTGAGCCATACATGGTTCTGATGGTCTCGTGGACCTCAAATGGCTATTTCTGGCAAACATGTACTGACTTTGGGGCACCTAACATCCTAAATCTGTACACATGCCAGCTGATACCAGATAGATGCACAGGGATGGCGGTGAGCTTGGCACGCACCCAGCCCTGTCGCTCATTCAACTCTGAGGCCTGTGTTCCTTCAGGGTTTTGAGAAAATTCCCTTCCTGGGGTCCGGAACCCCCCAACACAAACATGGTGTGGTTCTTGTTTTTGTTTTCTGGAAAGGAGAAATTAACAGACAGGGACTGTTTTTCTTCATAAGGTAAGACAAAACCTATGGCTTCTTGCAAGAGAACAGTTCCAGCTGCAGCAAGGAAAAACAATGCTCTAATATCTACAAGCCCCTCCTTTTAAAGCCCCTCCTTATTTTAGTTGGACAATCGTGCTGTCTAAAGATCTCTTTTTTAAAAAATTATCTTTTGTTTTTAGAAATCATGCTTGTTTGCTTTTATGGGTTTCCATACAGGATGGGAAAGAAGCTTGGGAAGCAGGGCCCAAGAGGAGGTTTAAAAAGGACAATTGTGATGGGTCGGCACCACGGACACCGAATTCCTACTCTGAGGGAAAGAGTGAGAAAGCCCCAGGAACCTGCACGTGCAGGCTCACGTGGGCACCTGCCCGAACCCCCCAGGACGCAGCACTGTCAGGCTCATAGAAGCCTCACCAACAACTGCGGGCAAATCCTTCCACCCACCGCCCTGTAGCCAAGACAAGGTCTTGGCGGTTGAGAAGTTCATGTTCAAGGCAGCCAGATGGCAACGACGTGGCCATCTACCATTGGTTTCAACGGGAAACCACAAACGAACAGAGTCCTGCTCCTTTCTCCATCTCCAGGGGGCCTTACTCTGATCAAGCAGCCGGATTCCAGCCTGCCCTGGGTACCCCCGATTTGAGAAAACTGTCTGAATGCTCAGAACACGGAAAGATAGGCTCTCAGTTTGAAGATCATTCTAAAGACTGCTCTAGGGGGGGAAGGAGGAAGACTTCAAGGAGGGGAGAACGTTCTCAAGCGGACCTTGGTGATGGCTGTGTATGTCTGCAAACACCGAAAACCACTCAACTGTACCCTTTAAGTGGGTCGATGATGTAATGTGTGAATTGTATCCCAGAGGCTCTTTTACAAGAGAAATTTTTTAAAAGACTGCTTTACCAAATTCTCAGTTTGTTCCAAGGTAGAGCCCGGATCGTAAGGTTTCCATCCCCTGCCAACAGTAAAGTGGCTCATCTCACACTAAAAGGAACCACCGATCACAATTCTGTCACCCAAGCACGCTTCCCTCCGTCTGGGACCCCCCACGTTCCCCAGGTGGGACGTCGGAGAGATGACCCTCCAGGCCTGACGGTCAGGCTACCTGTTCTCTTCCTCCAGCTCGTCTTTCCGGGTCATCATGGCCACGATGGCTTGGCGAAGCTCGTCTGAGGGAAGAAAGCACGGTTGAGATTAACCAGCAGACCCCGCGTGTTACAGCTGTCCCCTCACAGACATGCGTCGAGTGCTATGGAGGGCAAGCTGTCTAGACGAGCTCCCCTTTTCCCTTTCAAGATTAATTCCTGTACAGTCTGCAAGACCCAACGGGCCCAAGCTGATCACTTCTCAGCCCCACGAAAACGGGAGGGCGGGGCCGCACGAGGAGCCTGGAGGGCTCCCCTCGGTCGGCTGCTACGGGACGAGACGGCCTTGCAGCTCCTAAACTCGCTGTTCTGAGTCCCTGCTACTGGACAACATCCGCTCTGAACAAGGATCCCCCCCACCCCCAGTTATAGCTGTTTATCAACAGAGGAGAAAGAGCCGATTGAGAGACATAGGGCTCCACGCAGACCTACAAATACTTACCCGAGTTTACAAAGAGATCTGGTCTAGTCCTACATGGCTCTCTCTAGTTCGTACACAGGCGACAGTGTAAAGGGGTTGCCTGTCCAGTGCACAGTCCGTAATTATTTATGGGGGCTACTCTTCTGGACACCTTCAACTTAAGAAAGCATGGCTACAACACCATGCTTTTAGATTAGCCTCCGAGTTTCTGATCTGCAAACATAACTGTTGTCTCAACCCATCCTCATGTCAAAGACGTCGTTCACCTATCCCTCAGATCTCAAGACCCAGACCTTCTGGATTTGTTTTGTTTTTCAACCCCTGACAAACCTTGTGAATGGTTTCCCCCCTTGGGACTGGCTGCTAGGAAGCTCCCAGCCAAAACTGCCCATCGGGGAAGTGCTCACATCCGTGTGGCAACCACAGTGTGCCCTAACCCTCCCCTGCCCATCTTCTCCAACCTGTATCTCCACCTCGGGCCAAAGTACTCACAACCTGTGGCACGTTGCAAAGGCTATCTTAAGACGCTACTTCAAATCCTCTTTTGGAAAGAGATAGGAGTTTTGGTTTCTTCCTTTTAGTTAAAATTGAAATCCTTCGACTTGCCAAGCTCTAGTTCAGGGCCCTTGGCACTATCTCATTTAATTCTTTATGCACATCTAAGAAATGCACGTCACCATCCCTGCTCCCGAGGTATGAAGAAACTGCAGGAGTGGAAAGAGAAGTGGGGGGGGGGGGGAGACCAACAGGTGGGTCCTCTGGGTCCCCTCATACTCAGAATGCCCAGGGAGAAAGATGCCCGCCAAAGACCCCGAGGCAAAAAATGGGGCCACAGGACTAATGCTGTCCTCAGGCTGCAGGAGGGAAAAGGATATTCCACGGTCCGGGGCTCAGGGCAAGAAAAGGAAGGAAAGGTATTAGAGAGGCTCCTCCTCAGCCTCTAGAGGCTGCTCCATTTGGATGAGGTGGCAACAAAGAAAGAGACCGTCCTGTCTCTAAAAGCAGAGCAGTCCCCTGAGCACCACATGGACACAAGTAGGAGGTCATCACCCTGACTCCCCCATCAAGCTTCTGACGGTACGAAACCTGTGCATTGTACTGGGACAAAGTGGACCCTGTGAGGTGTCAGTGAGGAGGGAGGTCTGAGGTGTCCCTGTCCTGGGTCACTGAGGGGTCAGTGCGGAAGACCCCAAACAATCACTGGGTCGACACGTAGGCACTGAGCCCGTACAAGGTACAAGCACTCTTCTTGGTGAAGGGCAAGTGACCAGAACAGACCCACGTCTCTGCCTGCAGGAGGCCTCCTCTCTAGCAGGGGAGACAATCCAGCCAACAGGCACACGGCACCGAGGGTGGTCAGGGATGCCAAGAGGAAAGGGAAGCAAGGCCAAGGGCAAATGAGGGGACAGCAGTGTCACTGCACACAAAGTGCCCCGGAAAGGCCCCTCCGAGCAGAGCCGGCCACGCTGCTACATGGAGGAAAAACATGCCACACGGCAAAGAGCACATGCAAAGGCCCGGAGACCGGTATGAGCTTGGTCACTGGGCCAGGGGGGCGGGGGCACTCCTCCAAGGGACGGGGGTGGGGAGACGGAAGAAGCAGCACACCAGGAGGGCCGAATCCAGCAGACAGAGACCCTGCCAGAGTCCGGGGGCACGGAGGGAAGATGCAGCACGCCGCCCTGAGTTCTAGAAACTTCCCTTCTGGAGGACTGGATGAGAATGCCAGCACCCCCGGCAAAGCATTTGAGGCCCACGACCTCACCAGGGCCACAGAGCAACTTCATGGGTCCCTATCTTCCAGTCCTCTTACAGACACGCCAACGAGACGAAGGAGATTCAATGCCGAGAGCAGCGAATTCAAATCCAGATCCGTCCAATTCCAAACTCTGTGTTCGACCCCAGAGAACAGTTAACTGTTACGAGTCACGTGCATAGATGTAAGAACTTGGATTTTATCGACGCCTCACAGGGACATTAATCCATCTTACAGTGGAAGTGCACACTTGGCAGGTTACGTCACACAAGCACACACGTGTAAACGTCAGAGCCCTGCCCTGGGAGACGGGAACCAGCACGCAAAGCAGATAAAGCCGAGGAGCGTGTACCTGCCTCAGCTGTGCCCTGCCTGGAGTTACAACAGCCCAGAGCTCACATATTCGTTCATTCATTCATCGGTCAGCACCTACTGGGCACCCAGTAGGCACAAGATACCTTCCGAAGAAGAGAGCCAGGCTCCCAACTGAACTAAGGAAGAAATGTCTTTAAAGGAGAATCTCTTAATGGAGAACAACACACATTCGCAAATGCCCATCATGAAATGGTCTACAGGACTTTGTCTTGTGAACTTGACCAAGTGTCTACACTCCTGGCTCTCAGCCTCCTACCAGTGGCTCAGTGTCTCTGAGCCTTTCCCTTGTGTACAAGCAGCAAAAACAGCACCCACCTTCCCCAATTCCCTGGGGTGCTAGGATGTTCAGAGGAGCAAGGAGATGGGCAGGCC
This sequence comes from Herpailurus yagouaroundi, assembly GCF_014898765.1. Taxonomy (NCBI): domain Eukaryota; kingdom Metazoa; phylum Chordata; class Mammalia; order Carnivora; family Felidae; genus Herpailurus; species Herpailurus yagouaroundi. The sequence goes on from NW_024412453.1 coordinate 9,748,162, forward strand.
CTCGGTCGAGGCACCGACTCTTACACACTGCAGCAGGTGCGTTCAGAACTCAGAAATCATCATGTTAAAAAAAAAAATTATCTGGGAGTGCCTGGGAGTCTCAGTCGGTTAAGTGTCCGACTTCAGCTCAGGTCATGATCTCACAGTCCGTGAGTTCAAGCCCCGCATCGGGCTCTATGCTGACAGCTCAGAGCCTGGAGCCTCCTTCAGATTCTGTGTCTCCCCCTCTCTCTGCCCCTCCCCTGCTTGCACCCTGTCTCTGCCTCAAAAATAAAAAAAAAATTTTTTAATGCTTTTATTTAATTATCTGAAAAAGCTCAAGAAAGAAAAAAAGCCACACATAAGCATAACCCAGTAATTTGTTCCATGATGTCATAGCCATGATAGGGGGCACCTGGGTGGCTCAGTCGGTTAAGCATGATGTCATAGCCATGAAAGGGGGGGGAAAAAAAAAAAGACTTATTAAGACCAGGATAAGATCTGTCTTTCTCTTCAAGATGCCCAGCACAAGTGGCAAGCAGCTGTGGACTGTGGACACAGACCTGGGAATCATTCCTTTACTCCAACGACTGCTTGAATCCTGAATCTTCCTACAAAGCTGCCTTCCTGCTGAGGTTTTCTACTGGTCTCAGCTTTCTTACAGGGACAAAGGAAGAAGATATTCATTTGCAGGGAGTTGCCAGGAGGCTGCAAGAGTGAAATTTTTTCTTCAATAGACTTTTTAAAACCATCTCAGGTTCACAGCAGATTGCAAAGTACAGAGATTTTCCAGGCACCCTCTGCCCCCCCCCCACAATCCCAGCCTCCCCCACTGTCAGCATCCCCACCACAGAGGGGCATTTGTTATGCTTCATGAACTCCCACAGACACATCATAACCACCCAAAGGGGACTTGTAGATCACAGGAGTTTGGAACATTGTAGGGACACGTATCCACCGTTATAGTAACACACAACATAGTTTTACTGCCCGGCCAAATCCCTTGGGCTCCGCCCATTTATCCCTTTCTCCCCGAACCCCCGCTGAAATCTTCCGTGAATCAGAGAATATCCATTCGACCCATCAGCCTTCCATTCGGAAGTTGCACATCACAGACAGGTGGGACTGATGCTAACAAACCACTTGCTCTGGATCTAAGCCGAACTCTGCCAAGCCCATGTGCACAGCAGGGCCTCCCCACCGCCAGAGTGCTCAGCACAGGGTGCCCCCGACTGCTCAGTCCACCAGCTCTGCTCGCCTCTGCAGGAGGGAGCCCTTCACCACCCAGAAACATGATCCTTATGCTGAGCGGTTCGCATCAGGCCCCTCCTGGTGTCACCAGGCATCGCCAGCCTCTGTACCTGGCCTCACCTGCACGGACAGCAGCCTCTGACCAGGTTTCCGGAGAGACCCTCTCGATTTTAACTATTTTGACCCTACCGGTGAACTGGTTCATGGATTTCATGGACGGAACCCATCTTTTCTCAAGTTCATGCCCAACTTCCAGTCTGATAAAACCCAACTCCTTTATTCGGGTTCAGACAAAAAGGTGTCATGTCCAGGAAGCCCTCTGTGATTTCCCTAACCCTCAACAAGTTGCAGAGTGTGCAGTAAGTAACCACCTGTCTCCTGCACTTAACTCACAACTCCTTATAGACATACAACATGTCAGGCATCTTGGGTCCCCAGAGGCCCAACAAGTCAGGTGCTTGGTCAAGGTTCACGGAAAAGGAGTGATCCAGAGAGACTATTCCTATCCAACGACAATACCCCTGAAACTAACAAGAGTAATAGCGGCTACGTGATGAGTACTTTCTACGTGCAAAGTCTCAGCACCTGACAAGCCTTGTTTCACTTTTCACAGCCACCTAATGAGGGCGCTGAGTACAGAGCCGAAACACAAACCAGAACAAGGCCTGTAGGGTCTCAACTCACCTTCCCCACCCTAAGGCCAAGAATTATGGAAAATGCCCTTGGCAGGACCAAGAGCTGGAGAGGAGGTGCTTTCGTGGGGCGTGGGGAGTGGCAAGATGGTCAGGAATAGGTTCTAGCAGCTTCCACTCCAATAAGAGGAGTACCCAAGAAGAGCTGTTGTCAACAGGCTCCTGAGCTGAGAAGATCGGAGTTCAAACCCCAGCTCAGCCCCTAATTGCCTGGTAAACTTAAGTTGGGCTTGCATCTGTGCAAAATGCAGAATGGTGACCGCACCACACTCCCTGGAGACTGGCTCCAAGACTCACGGGAGTTCCCCGCCTGGTGGACACACGGCGGCCAATGCAGAGAAGTGGTTCAGGATCCCGAATTCTAGAGCGTACGACCGGGTTCAAATTCTGACTCTGCAGTCAGGTGACTCCGACCAAGTAACCCACCCTCTCCGAACACCGATTCCCTTATCTACAAAATGGGATCTCAATGGGCACCAGCTCATACAAATGCCATGAGAACTCAATAAGGTAATACGTAAATTAGGTGCTTAGAAAATGCTCAGCACCCCCTCCCCCACTCACACTCTCTCAAAAAAATAAACAAACATTTAAAAAAAAAAAGAAAAGAAAATGCTCAGCAAATAGAAAACATACGATGCATTATCTATCCCTATAATTTTTCATTCAACAGCAGGGGACAGAAAGACAAGGACAAGGTAGCAGAGACTGCCCAAGTAGGAGTTGGTGCATTTGAGCACATTTTCAGGAGTTAGGAGATTTCACTGAGTTCCTGTATACCTCGACCTTGGGAAATAAAAGATTTTTTTTTAAGTGGTCTATGCCCTAAAGCAGCAGACTAGATAATAGAATTTTCTAAAGTGTCAAACAAGATCACCGTGGGCCACGTGGCAAATCAAACCCTGAGAGGGAGGGGTCACTTAGAGGAGGCTGAGTGTCCGGGTTCTGGGGACATACGACGTGCAGGATCCCAGACACCGCCACTCAGACTCTGCCCCTAAAAACTGCGTATTCGGTGGGGGAAAGACAACTCGGAACGAGAAGCAATCCTGACGAAGTCCCAACAAACACATGTGCTCTTCTGGCAAGAGGAACCACAGTAGCTGGAATGAGAGCTCGACCACAGGCTCGCCTCGGAGGGGCCCCGGTCCCACGAGGCCGGAGCCACCATGACAAACACCAGGATGACCAAGGCTGAGCTCCCCATCCCGCTGACGTCACCTGCCCCACACGCGGTGCATGCCGGCCTCCTGGACCATGCCCCTGCGTCTGCATCAACATCAGGATGATGGAGGACAAAAACACAAGTCAAACAGTACTCAGATTCTGGGAATCACAAGAGAAAAGGGTGTCGTCAGACAGTCCCTCCCACCTTCCACACACCCCGCCGCCCCCCCCACCATCGCCATTCAGAGTCAGGGTTAAAAACAAGATGTCCCAAGAGAGCGGCACTCCCTGACAGACACTCTCAACAGGCTTTACTTTATACACGTTCACCTTGCTGATTTTTCTCAGGCAGTAAAGCCAGCAGGTAACGTTGGGGTTGGTTTGCACAGATCACGGAAATACAGGATTTCTCTGAGCAGCAGTGACACAGGCCGGCAGGGCCTCCCTCCTCCCAAACTGCTGATTTTTCTCCTCTCCCCAGCACCACGCATCCCATTATTGGTTTCAGGTCTAGCATCGTGGCCTTCCTCCTCTTCGTGACCTGCCACAACACACGTTTCAAGGGCCAACGGAGACGCCTCTCTACGGAGCGGGGGGGTCCCCCCTCACCTAGGGCTGAAAGGGGGAGGACCATCCACCTCAAAATCGCTTCCTTGCTCGGCTGCAGAGGACTGAATGGCAAATGCAACCCAGCACACAGGAGAATGTTCATTTTAACCGCAAGAAACTGATCTGGGCAAATGAGCGGCATTTCTAACCACTGTGGAAAGGACGGATTCATCTGTAAATGTTACTGGGGCAGAGAACCATTCTGGGAGCAAGAAACAGGACTTCATCCCTGCCTCCGTTCTGTATCCAAATAAATGTCAGAACGCGTCATTTCAACGTGAGCTGTGGCAACCCAACAGTGCCACTATGCGAACACACGTTTACGCCGCAGCAGCAGAGACCTTGACACGAAAGCCAACAAGCCCATTAAGCAAATTATGCTTTGTCTTGCTCGTGTTTTTTTGCTTTGTTTTCTTTTTAACTTCTGCCCATGGAGGGCCAATCTAACACAACATCGATCCACTATGGAAACTGGACACTCTTCAAGGCAGTCCCGGGCAGAGTAGAAAAACCAGGTCTTCCCGTCAAATCCCAGACCCCTCGAGTCTCTGTTCAGGGACCCTGGGCACCCTGTGGCGGTCAGGCCCCTCAGCTGGAAGAAGGGTGCTCACACCGCCGGCCTCACGGGACAGGGCGGGGGTCGGGAGACGTTCTCCTGGAACCCGGCCGCCCTCCTCTGTCTGGGTCTACGCCTGCTTCTGCGCCGCAAGGGCAGAGCTGAGCTGTCGTGACAGACACGGAGGGTCCTGCACGGCCTCACCTGGTTGCCCTCTGGCCCCTTTCGGAAAAGGTCTGCCTGTCGTCGGAGGACATCCGGGAACTCCCCCTCACCTGTCCCGTGGCCAGCCTCCTTCCACTCCGGGCTGGGGGCAGCGGTCCGCGGTGAGGAACGGGCCTGCCGGACGCTCGGGCTGGCCAGTGGAGCTCACTGGCTGGACCCCAGTAAGACGGTCGACCAGACTGAAACGGACGCGAGGCGGCAGGGGAGCGGCTCCTGCTTCAGATACCGCGGAGCGCTCCCCACCCCTTCAGAGGTCTCCTCAGCTTTGCCGCTGGTCCCTCCGACTGTCCTCATTCAGCCTCCCGCCCTAGATGTCCTCCGTGTGCCTTCACCGGCTCCCAGGACAGGCTGCATCTACACCCAGGGCTCAAACACCACCTGAACCCCATGGACACCCAAAGCTCCAGCACACGTGCCCCACAGCCCCTTGGACGGTTCGCACCTTGACCAACTCCACTCTTCCCTGCTTTGTCGGCCGCAGGGCGGACCCACGCCCCTTCTCTCATGCCTCTGCGTCTTGGCACGGGCAGCCCTGAAGGACTCAGAGCCTGCTCCAGGCTTGGGCCAGAGAGCACCTCTTCCATGAGGCCCTCCCCCACCAGCAGGGGGAACAACAAGTCTTACCCGTACCCTCCTCAGGAGTCCGCCCCCACAGTCCTCCAACTACAGCCAGGGAAATCTGGGATGGCTGGTTACCCCAAACCGAGCCAATCACAGGGAGTCCTCCAGAAGTTTGGGATGGGCCAGTATTGGACTCGACCAGATGCATCTGGCCAAGAGAAAAGCGTTCTAGTTTGCTCCACCAAGATCCACATGCCGGAAGCTGAGCAGAGGGGCCACTGGCCAGGCCAGGGACAAAGGAGCTAACAGACACAGGGGCAGAAGGCCCCCCAGGAGAGAAACCAGTATAACCCCTCCAGGCAAACCCAGCACTGAAAAAATATGGAGATTCACAAAGGGAGTGGTGTCTCAAGTGTCTAACGTGAGCCACAGAGTGCTGCTTAACACCGGGGCAAGGCCACAGGGAAACCCACAGTCTACGAAGAATCCCTATCGACCTGGGAAAGGCAGCAGTGGCTGACCTGGTCTCTTACTGCACAGATGTACGAGCCAGCACGGCTCTCTGAGGGTCACTTTCAGAGACACGGAGCCACAAGACTGACACGGGGAGAGAGGAAGGGCCACCCCAACTCCTGCCAGGCTCCCGGAAGCCCCTACCGTTCTGCCCTCATGTCCGAAACCTCAGCTGTTCTAAGTCCTCACGGCCAATGAGGCCAACTGAGACCCGGCTCTCCCTAAGCCCCGCCGGCCCTCGTCTACACCTCCACGGAAGCAGCAAAGCCCGGAACGAAGGGAGTGGGGGAGCAGAAGAGGCAGCCCCCCACCTGCCCCAGCCCCTGGCCACAGTATCCGCAAGACCTTAGGAATGAGTGAAGGGCGGGATGGATTAAGGAGTGAGCGACACCCACTGCCGAAGCCCCCTCTTCTCCAGGCGCAGAGCATACGATGGGCCAGGCGGAAATGTCAACTGCGTGTAATCAGAAGTTCACAGCCTCCCCAGAAAACACTAACCAGCAGATTCACAGTTATAATTTCCTGTCCCCATGACACAAGTTCAGGCTCGAGCACACCTTTTTCCTATGCATCTTGGGAATGGATACCCACAGAAGGGAGGGAACGAATTCTTTTATCATTACCAGGACCTAAAACTGGACCATTCCCCTCCTCCTTGGCACATGAATCCACCCACATGAATCCCTGATTTCAAACAGATCAGCAGAGCAGGGACCAACATAAACGCGGATGCACACCGTGGATAACCCCATTCACACGGTGATTATGGGGGTCGGGTTAGTATAGAAACTACTGAGACAGCGATGTGGCAGGAAGGGGACAGCCCTCCCCTGTTCAGACATTGAAGGCCCTTCAATGAAGGGGGTAAATTATCTTGACAGTAATTTTGAAAAGGGAGTTAAAGATCATTTGAAGAGGGAGTCCAGGAATAGGCGAACTAGATGTGGTCTATCAGGGTGTGCACGTGGGCGTGCACACTCACATATGCATAGATCTGTGTAATAGTTCTTTGCCTTTATAAAAAGCACCTCTTCCCAAAGACCTCAAAGAGCCTTTACAAATGCTCCCCTGGGGCCCATACTCCGTTCTATTTAAAGAGACCGCTCATGAGGGCACATGCACGGAAATAAATAATACGCTTCTATCACTATATACTTAACCTACACCGTCTTTTTTCAGACTTTACTGCTTTTTCTAACTTTGCCTGTCTACCCGCTCCTGCCCAACTCCAGGGCAAAGGACCGACTGTATCGAGCTCCACTGTAATTTCTGAGATGCATCCAGGCCCTTGCTGCTTTCTCTTCCATTCCCAGCCTCCCCCTTCCCCTGCCCACCCAGGGTTTCTACTGTGCGATTTGGTAAGCTGGGGATGAAACGGCCCCAGACCAGCTGCCTGAGCTCCGAGGGCCAGGAGCTACCCTGCAGAGAGTTTCCTACGGGCCCAGCCAGGGGAACGCACTTTCTATCCACAATCTTCTTTAATTCTTGCTACCTCCAGAAGAGCAAGGCCTACTGCACCAATTCCGTGCACGGGGAAACAAAGGCCCAAAAAAGCAAAGGCACCTGCCGCAGGCCACAAAGCCAGGGGCCGGCCTCCCTGGGAAGCCTGTCCCCGACCTGCAGTGGCAGCACCAGGCCAAACCACCCCTGGGATGGGGCCCCCAGCCTGTGGCCTGCGCTCCCCCAGCCTCTGCTGGCGAGGGAAACGTGAGGAATCGATTCAAATCTCCACCCGCCCCACCCTTCACTCTACTGTTTCTACAAAATCTAGTAGAACAAAGGAAAAGATTTGAGAAACCCAAGCGAACAGAATGAGAAAGTCACAAGGGAAAGAAAAATACCTTGCAACAATCTGATCAAGTTCTAGACCTTTATCATCCTCTCCGTAGGTGTAATTTGGGGGTTCTCTCTCGTCACACTCTCACACACACAGTGTATTCACAGCAACTGTAACACAAACTTTAAAGCAAGTGTCCAAAAAGCAAAGGCAGACCGGGCCCCACAAGTAACCGTAGTGGACACAACAGGGTCCTCAAAGGAACATGGGGAAGCTGGAGGAGGGGAGAGCATGCCCCCCACCCCCAACAAGGCAGTGGCCCCTGCCTCCAGTCCACTGTCCCACACAGGGCACATCCAGGGCTGCCACCGATTTGGATTTGTCAAGCGAAGCCAGCAACCACATTTTTAGGTAAATCAGATTTTAAACGGGGTGGACAAGGCCTCAACAAACAGGCCCAATGCATCATGGCCACGGGCCACCACTTTGAGAGCCGTGCCCTGAAGCTGGAACTCCTGACTGCCACCAGCCTGGAGACGCAAGATAAGCGGGGCACACAGGTGGAGCCATTGAGACACAAACAAAATGGCTTCCTAGAGAACATCCCAAGTGTGGAGTTGGAAGGGGCTGGCATGACTCAGCACCCTAGGAAAAACTCCCCAGGAACCTCAAAGCGATGGACTTGGGGAGCAGCAAGGGTCCAAGCGCCCCCGCCCTCTCAGAGACACCTCGAAAAGCGGAACACACACACACACACACACACAGAACCATCAGCTTAGAAGGAAGGAGAGGGACTCGGGGGTGGGGGCCGGGGGAGGGCTCTTTCCACACATTTTTTTCCCTATCAACAAGTATAGTCTCTACATTTATTTTCTCAAGTTAAAAAGAAAAAGAGAGGTATCGGGATACCATCTACCTTTAAAGAGGCATCTGCCTTAAGAACTAAAAGCAGTTTTAAAGGTTGCTTGAGGGGCGCCTGGGTGGCGCAGTTGGTTAAGCGTCCGACTTCAGCCAGGTCACGATCTTGCGATCCGGGAGTTCGAGCCCCGCGTCGGGCTCTGGGCTGATGGCTCGGAGCCTGGGGCCTGTTTCCGATTCTGTGTCTCCCTCTCTCTCTGCCCCTCCCCCGTTCATGCTCTGTCTCTCTCTGTCCCAAAAATAAATAAACGTTGAAAAAAAAAAAAATTTTAAAGGTTGCTTGAAGCAGAAAAAAATAGAATGTAGGGACTTACCTGGTGAGACAGTAGATGGGGGTGGGGGGTGGGCATAAGGTTGTGGTTTTGTTTTTTTTTTTAATAATGCGCTGAGGTGAAACTTTTTAATGTTTATTCATTTTTGAGGGGAGGGGCAGAGAGAGAGGGAGACAGAGGATCCGAAGTGGGCTCTGTGCGGACAGGAGAGAGCTCGACGTGGGGCTCGAACTCACCAACCATGAGATCACGACCTGAGCCAAAGTCAGATACTCAACCGACTGAGCCACCCAGGCATCCCGAAATCAACTTTAAAGTGACGAATTCAGCGATGCCTAGCACACCGCACATCGTACAGCCACCACCCTGACCTAGCTGTCAAACACTTCTCCCCGGCCCCTTCCTGTGACGCACCCAGCAACCACCCGTCTGCTTTCTGGTCCTCTGGAATTTCCTTCCCCAGACGGTCCACAAATCCAAGCCTCCAACATGTACTCTTTTGAGAAGGGTTTGTGCCACTCGGTTGCCGCGGCTCGCCCTGGTGTCAGGACCGCGTCCTTTGTAGGGTTGGACACCAGTGGGCTGCAGGGATAAACCACATCGGTTCGTCCGTTCACCCTTCGACGGACATGCGGGCTGTTTCTACCGCTGGGGGATCGTCAACGGTGCTGCCACGAACATTTGTGTACGCGAATTTGATGGAGTCTCTACTTTCAACTCTTCGGGGGTTGACACCTAGAGTGGAATTGTGGGGGTCACAGGAGAATTCTGTCGCACTTTTAGAAAAACCACCAAACCATTTTCCGCACTGAGGCAGGAACTGTTTAAAACCGCCGCCCCTCACAGAAGAACTCAGATGCGCGTGGCAGCCACCCGGGCCCTCACCACCCAGGCTGGTCAATTCCTACCATTCTTATTTTCGTCCTCGTTCACTGCCAAGTATTTTTCCAACAAGAAACCACTTCAGACACAGTTCAGAAATGGATTCTGGAGAAGACGACAGGCAGTGGAGACGGAAGGGGCAGGAGGCCGCTGCTCACCCAAGGGGATTCCGCAGGGAGGGGCAGGCGCTTTACTTCACCATCCTACCTGGAGCCTGGGCTCTTCCCCTTCAGTGTTACGGGCTCAAGCATTTCATAAAGAAAGGCCCGGTGAGAAACACCGAGTAGAAACCAGGCCAGTGGCTGGTTTTAAGGTGACAAGGAGGATACAGGTGTTAATTGGATGGCATCGGATAAATGTGAAGCTACGGAAAGCAGGGCCTACCTGCTCGTCAGTGCACGACAGCTGGGTCAGCAGGCGCCCAGAAGGAGGTGAACGTTCCACAGAGGAACTCGCCTGGCCCCACGGGTCACTCCGTCCTGCTGCTGGGCCGGTGGGATTCCACCTGGTTACCCCCCTGCCCTGCGCTGTGCAGGAGGCCCAACCAAAACTCATCTTAGAGCAGGTCCTGTCCCGCCGGGCCGGGCCCCGCCCCGGCCTGACCCCTGAAGGCACTCGGGTCTCTGAGCCCCCGGTAAATGGAGAAACCACTTTCTCCCTCTGCAGCTGTGGAGAACACGATCTCCACCAGAGGAAAGGATTCTCACCGTAAGGAACACAACCCTGGCAGCACTGTGCCCTCCCCACTACTCCAGAGACACCACTGCCAGAATTCTCTGCTCCCACAACGTCACCAACATGCAGAAATCAGAAGTAGACCCGCTCTGGAAAACGGTCTCCTGGGACTGACCCAGATCCGGTCAGCATCCACAACGTTCGTGTACTGCCTCAATCAAGAGACAAAAGGACACCACCACCCCGTTCTGTTTGGTGTGGCTTTTCCACGGGTCCCAGAGTTGTGCTCTGGTGCTACATCATGGGTGTGGACAGAGAATAAAGTCTCTGCTGGCAGAGGTGGCTTCCCTGGCTTCAACCCCTGGGAAAAGCAAAGCCTCCCTCCCCAGATCTCACTCTCCAGGAGCTGGACCTGGCAGGGCTTAAACAGAGTGAGGGAGCACCCAGGTGCTGAGGGAAGGTGGGGTCAGCACCACCCTGGGACAGAGCAGGGGACAGCAGACTCCAGCCTGGCTGGGCTGCACGCCGGGAACACCTAGGAAGCTATTAAAAACATGGGGCGCCCGGGTGGCTCCGTCAGTTAAGGGTCTGACCCTTGGTTCCGGCTCAGGTCATGATCTCACAGTTTCATGAGTTTGAGCCCCACGTCAGGCTCTGTGCTGGCAGTGCGGTGCCTGCTTCAGATTCTCTCTCTCCCTCGCTCTCTGCCCCTCCCCCGCTCACGCTGTCTCTCTCTCTCTCTCTCTCTCTCTCTCTCTCTCTGAAAAGTAAACTTTAAAAACACATTGTTAAAAAAGCATGCATACACACCCACACCACCCAGGCTCAGACTACGTCACAGAGCATGTAAGCCAGAATCTCCAGGGATGGGACAAGGGCATCAGCGTCGGTGTAAAGCTCAGCCGACGTCAACACGCAGCGGAGGGTGGCCAGGAGACCCCAGGCTGCAGAGGACTCAGCACAGCAGCAGAGGGCCACATGCCGGTATTCAAGAGCCCCCACTGGGGGCCAGCCACTGTCCACAGAACTTCGCAGACGTTACCTCAGACGAGCCCCCCAGTAATCCCCAAAACTACAAGCTGCCGCTGTTCTTATTTTTCAGATGAGCCAACAAACGTTCAGGGAGGTTAAATGACCTGCTCAGGGTCACACAGCTAGGACACTGGGGAAGCCTGCCAGGCCAAGGGCCTGTGTTCCCCATCACCAGGTTGCATAGCCAGCTGGGGGGGGGTGGGGTGAGGGCTCTGTCCTTTGACATGAAGGAGGCCCCTTCAGGCAAAGGTGAAGGATGCGTGTACCCCGACGCTCAGACAAGCCCAGGAGCCACTCCAGCCGCTCTCAGGTGTTCATGAAGAGCAAGCCGCCCGTGGCAGGGCTACAACTTAAAGGGGACACAGCGCCCCCAGAGGCGGCTTGGGGTCTCAGCGTGACTGGCGAGAGAGCCAGAAGGGCAGAGCCCACAGGGACGGACCAGGGCCCCGGGTTCTAGCACTTGTCCTGCACGCGATAATTTTGCCTCTACTGCTGACCTGGGAGTGAAGGTCAGGGCTCAGCTGTATTACAGGAACCAAGAAGTTCCTTGTTTCCTGGGGCTGAGGGGGTCATCCCCCACTTTAGAGGTGGAAGAAACAAGAAGTCAAAGAGCTCTTCCAGTGACAGCAGCTAGCAGGATACTTGCCCGTACGCACCAGACGTCGGATCGGATGCAGCGGAAACGGTCTCATTAAGTGCTCCCAACAGCCTTATGAAGCAGGTTCTAGAAGCAAACCCACTTTATCGGTAAGGAAACAGGCACTGATCACAACCCAGGCGACCTGACAATGAGACACACACACAACTGCAACTACCAGGCGATACCTACAGTCTCCCCAACCCCACAGCCCCAGGGTGGGATCTCACGGAGGTCAGGGCTCCGTACCGGCGATATTTACCACGCCCCACACACACCCCCAAAGAGGTCAACATTCCGGATTTTCATCGGGGACAAAGCCTCGGCAGGGTCTAGGCAGCCTCCTGGGCCAGGGGTCAGGGCACACCTTCCCCAGCTCCTCCTCATTATTCCTCTACGAACAGAGCCCTCAGCTGGGAGCCCCGGAGACCACCTGATCCCAGGGTGCCGCGGGAGACAGGAGAGGAGCGTTCCCTTACTTGACTGAAGCAGGTTCCCATCCCCTGCAAACAAACGGATCCGGCCCCACAAGCTGCACCTTGGAACCTACAAGGAGTGGGCACGGGAGCCAAAGGGTCCAGAGAGCCGAGAGACACGCAGGACGATTAAAGGCTGTCAGCAAAGATGGGAGATGTGACAAGTAACAAATTACTTGTTGGGCTGGATTCCCAGCCCTCGGCTGGCTCAGCCACTAAATGGCAAGGTGCGTTAGGCATTTTACAGCCCCTTGGGGCTGGAGACGTCCCATCTGGAGAGTGAGCTGGTTAGACACGCTGGTCTTCTATAAGCCCCCTAGCTCTGCAACGCTGGGGCTCTCCGGGAACAGCAGAGGGGCCTGGCTAGTTTCTGCCTCCTGGAGGCAAACACAGACCGCCGGGCAGCCCCGTCATCCACTCTTACCTACCGGCTGTGTTCAGCGGGACCGCCAAAGGTGACCAGCGTAAACATGACCTCCACCTGTCGGAAGCACCCGGTCGGCCACGGCCCCGAGGGCTCCAACGCCAACATTGGCTGCAATTGGCCTCACGCTCAGCGGAGGGGTGGGGTTAACTGACGGCAGAGAGCAGATGAATTGCATGTGAAGTGCCCATAAATAATTAAGACATCAGCTGCACAGCTTCCTTTGGCCCTCAGGCTGTGCTAGCCTATGTATGGCCAGTTCTCAGGGAGATCCGCACACTTAATCTGCAATTAATTAGAAGCACACAGCTACTGAGGGGACACAGGCCAACCTCACACCAGACCGCGTCTGCCACCCTCTGCTGTCCTCCTCTACGCTCAGACACTTTGAGGTCTGGAACCCAGCACATGAGCTCCACATCACCAGGACGGACTCGGCTCCAGTCCCAGCTCTACTGCTGATTTCCTGAGGCCGCCGCCATGGGCCTCTCACTTGCCTGGAGTCTCAGTTTCCCCGACTCTGAAGTGGGAATGATGGCACCTACCCTCCCCCTCTAAAGTGAGAGGTGATCTGATGGGAAAGAGGACCGGAGGCGCTCTGTGAATGAACGACGGGATGCTAATGTCTGGCTAGGTAGTCACCCCCCAAGCCGCCCCCTCTCAGCCATGGACAGCGAGGAACAACACTCCCAAGTTTTGGCAGGGAGGCCCGAAAAGGTGGAGGGACCAGAGACACTCAGAACACAAGAGGCTAACACACAGTGGCCATCTTTGTTTTGGGGGTTTTTGTTTGTTTGTTTGTTTTTAAATGTTTATTTATTTTTGACAGAGAGAGAGAGACAGAGACACAGAATCCGAAGCAGGCTCCAGGCTCTGAGCTGTCAGCACAGAGCCCGACGCAGGGTTCGAACCCACGAACCGCAAGATCATGACCCGAGCAGAAGTCGGACGCTCAACGGACTGAGCCACCCAGGAGCCCCAGAGTGGCCATCTTTGGACCCTTGTGACCCCACGTGTACCACACAGTCTCTGAGTAGCAGGGTTTTCCGTGGCTGCGCACCAGGCAGCCACGCTTTCAGGGCACCAAGGACTCCGCTCAAGGGCGGATGTCAAACATCAGGCAGAACACAGGCAGGAGATGGGAGTTACAGGTCAAGCTGCCCCCGGGGCAGGGAATGGAGACTCGTGAGCTAAGAGCAGGACAGGCAGAACCAGTCAGCTTGGAAGAAGAAAGCAACTGCACACGGAAAATCATTAGTGATTTGGACTCACTGTCCTTTCCCTTCTATTTCACCTGTAAAACCTGGCTCATATACCCTCTCCCGGAGGAAGCCTTCTGAACTCTCCAAGATGAAGCCAATTCCCCATCCTGGGGCAGCCCAAGGACCTCAGCCCTAACTCTAACAACCTCCCCTGCTGGAGGGGGAGATCTGTAGGAGCAGAAACAAGCCTATCCTCTCTCAACATCCAGCCTAGCACACGGCCTGACGGTTTTCCTTGTAGCTGGAGGGGACCACGTGGCTCAGTTCTGGTCACCGAGATACAAAAGCGAGTCTAGTAAGTAGACGGACTGGTGAGAGGGTTTTTATTTTCCCAGGAAGAAACAGCAGGGGCTACCCTCTCTCCCTGGCTTCCAGCTCGAACAGGGGTCTGGCAGCTTGCACCCAGGGAGCAGCAAACACGAGAATGGAAAACTAACAACCTAAGAAGTTTGGGGCAACTTCGGCATCCTGGTTGTTTTAAGTAATGCTGCAATCAACATTGGGGTGCATAGCTCTTTTCCAATTAGTGTTTTTATTTTCTCTGGATAAACACCCAGCAGTGGAATTACCAAAGCACGTTGGATTTCTATTTTTAATTTTTAGAAGATCCCCCATGCGGTTCTCCACAGTGGCTGCACCAATTTGCATGCGGAACTTAAGAAACACAAGACAGACAGAAAGAGACTCTCAAATATGGAGAGCTGGGGGTGGCCAGAAGCAAAGTGGGTAAACAGATAAAAGGGATTAAGAGTACAATTATCTTGACGAGCACTGAGAAATGGAGTTGTTGAATCCTATCACATACCTGAAACTAATATTACACTCTGTTAATGACACTCCCATAAACATAACAAAGAGGGGTGTCTGAGTGGCTCAGTCGGTTAAGCACCCGACTCGGGCTCAGGTCTCGATCTCACGGTTCATGAGTTCAAGCCCCACATCAGGCTCTGTGCTGTTAGTGGGGAGCCTGCCTGGGATCCTCTGTCTCCCTCTCTCTGCCCCTCCCCCACTCATGCTCACCCCCGCTCGCTCGCTCTCTCTCAAAAATAAACATTTTTTAAATAAAATAAAGAAGATGGGGCAGAAGAAACTTGAGCCCTTAGGAGCACTGAGCGGCTGAACCATGCCAGTGAGCACCCACCTCCCCACCGTCTGGTACAGGAAGAAAACAAGCCTACTTAAACCACCATGAAGGGGGCTCTCGGGTGCCTGCAGCTGACAGCGCCCCTGCCTGACTTCCCAGCTCCGCCCAGCACACCCAGCAGGCCCACCTGGAACTCAGCAAGGACACGGGCCCTCTTGGCGTCTGAAGCTGTCTCAGCTCCACCCTGAGCCCAAATCCCGCTCAGAACCGAGATAGGGGTTCTCTCCGAGCCTTCGAGCTGCCATACTTTACAACGGGGACCGCCGCAGGTTGGCCTTGGGGACTAAGGGAAAAGAAATCCTTGGTAGAATGTGACCACCTCTCACACAGAGTAGGTTCTCAATAGTTACCGATTTCCCTGGAAGGCAGCACAACACAGCCAAAACAAATAAACACTCCTGCTTGATGGTCAGAAGAGCTGAGATCGGTTACCAGCTGTTCTACCTTGGGCAGGTGATTTAACCTCTCTGAAACCAATTCTCGCCCGTAAAATAGCAAGAATCTTCCCCCTCCTGCAGCAGTTATGGGGATTAAAGGAGACTACTGGAAGACACCAGGTGGCAGCAGGAGCTGGAAGGCCATTCCCCTCCCCTCTCCTACCCCTGCCTCCACCCGCTGCCCCAGCTCCCACCCCCCACCCCCACCCCGGGGCAGAATCGCCTCACAACAAATCCTCCAAAGGAAGCAAGAGGAGACCAGCACCTCCCCTCAGTGCAGCCCAATCTGTTGGCTCCCTTTCCCAGGAGCAGAGAGGTGGAAGGGGAAGGCACTGCACACAGTAAACAGGCAGAGAAACCGTCCCGGCAGAAATAGCCCCCCAGACTCAACAGGGGATCATGTACCCAAGACAAAGTGCAGCCCCAGAGAATGTTCTCCCTTCTTTCATGCTAAATGCCCGTTTCCAACACCTAAAAGGAAGGCCATCATACCCTCAGATGGTGCAGAGGCCAGCAAGGAGACAGCGTGAGGAACACCACCACCATCATCTATTTCCTCCGGGAGGGGGGGAATGACCCCCTCCGTGGGAACCCGCGGTTTGGGCGTTCTCTGTGCGAGAGTTACACATGCTGAGCCCCGCCGATCACTCACGGAGACTCCTACAGGGAGATGCCACACCACCAAAGCCACCCGCAGGGGAGCTGGGGGGCACACACCAGAGAAGCCAAAGGAGCACCCCAGGCCGCGAACCAAAACCAAAAGTCCGGCGTCCTCCCGGCTTGAGAACACGCAAGGAAGGGACCAGGTGCTGTCAACAGCCCGCAGGCACGAGGGCACGGGGCAGCACGCCCACTGACCCCAACAGCGCAGCACCCTGGTCGGGTGAGGCTGCCCCGACGCACCCACCTGGACCCTGGGGTCGCCCCAAGGTCGCAGGGCGAGCACCACACAGAACTGAGCTGCACCCTGAGCCCAAATCCAGGCTTCTGCCAAGCACGAGCCAACGGTTCCTAAAACCACAGAGGGGAGGGGAGCCGGGCAAAAGACGCCACTATGTTCACGGCCTCGGGAGGGACACCCTGGCCTCCACCCCCTGGCCCTGCCCCTCCTCGAAGGACAAGCTCACAGTCACCTGCTCCAAAAAGGGCAGCTCCTTGAGGATCAGGCAGCTCCAAACTCTCACTGCTGTCCTCCCCGGGCGGCCACGACACCACCAGGCTGGTGAGCACTGGCCCCTCCCGGGGAACATTCATTCATTCATTCATTCGCCAGTCATTGCCAAGCCCCTGCTATGTGCCATCCACGGCGCCAGTCGAGGGGGGAAGGGGGGGCAGGGCAGGGTCCCCCTCAGAGCCTGCGGGGAGACAGATACTACACAGGCACAGAAGAAACTCACCACAGAGAGGCTGGGAAGGGAAAGATCAGGAAAGAGAGAATTCTGTGGGGGAGCAGGCAGGCGAGCCTGAGGGAAACAAGGCAATAACTGAAAGGTGATAGTGGGGGGGGGGGGGGGGGGGGGGGCATCCAGGCAGAAGGAAGGGCCGGATTCAAGGCCCCCAGGCAAGAATGAACTCTGCACATCCAAGGAGCTGCCTGAAGGTCAGTGTGGGGGGAGAGTGACAGGCACGGCCTACAGGAGAAAAAGGCAGGGTTGTGTAGCGGCAGGAATGTGGATGTGGCCCCAAGTGCAGAAAACAAGCTCCTGCCGGGTTCTGAGGGGGGCAGGGAGCCAGGGCAGGAGGGGCGGACGTGCCCATCTGCCAGGGAAGGGGCCGTCTCCTAAGGAGGATGAGAGTGTGGTGGTCTTTCTAGCAGTCCCTGGGCCCCTAGAGGAACCACCAGCTCGTATTAATCGTCTGCCTCCGGGGCCGCCAGCCTGTCTTAATGGGGCTGGAGCCACAGACCTTACAGAGGCGGCTGGCAGGACAGCTGACGGCAGCACGTGGGCTCTAGACACCAGGGCCTGTGAGGCCACCAGTGGGCAGGTCCGGCCCAGTCCTCTCTTCTTTTGGAAGCCACTAACCAAGTGTCCCTGTGGCTTGTCATGGCATGTCCCCTGAAGAGGGCATCAGCACTGGCATCCCAGCCCCAAGAGCCAGGTGGCATTCTCCCCGAGCCTCACGTGGACCCCTTCCTCATTTCCATCAGTGCTTCTCAAGGGGTGTTAGGCAAGGTTAGGAAAAGTCGAGTTTTCCTGCCACCGAGAGGGCTTCTCGCATCCTACGGATGGTCCAAGAAGATCCTGGCCTTCCGATGCCAAGCCCGCCTACCACCTCGGCTAGAATGTTGTGATTATCCTCTTGGGGAAAGCAAACGGCAACTCATATATCAATAGGACGATCTCTATGGTTTATCCCAACATTCCCCTTTCTCCTGTCTTTTTCTAGCAATTTCTAACACAGTTCTACACCTCATTCCAGGGCTGTCAATCAATTCTTGGCCTTAAAAAAATATCCACGCCAGAAGTCTCCATAGGTTCTCGGTAAGAAATGCTATCACTGCAAACAAGTTCTTTCATCTCTATGGACCGTGGATCGTTCACTTGTAAGATAGGTGACAAAAGAACACATGCCTGCAGCATCAGGGTGCAGATGCGCAAGGGTGGCGGTCAAGGTCAAGCAGAGGCCTGGCACCCGGTGAGCAGTCGACACCCGCTGATTGATTCGGCTGCGCTCACTGGGCCAACCACTCACCGGGTGCCAGACACAGTAAAGGTGCTGGAGACATGCAGGCGAATGAGAGAAGAGAGGGATTGAGTGGGAACCCGTGCTGGACCTGAGGGGCCCTGCCACCTCTCTGGCAGAAACGTAAATGTGATGGGCATGTGGACCAGGGCAACGCATGAGAAACAACGGAGCAGCCACATACAGGGGGATCCAGGTCCCAGACTGTGCCGTGGGGAGGGGTGAAGCTCCATCTCGTTAAACCAGCTCTACTGCGGGTCTTTGTGACAGGAGCCGGAGTGACTTCCTGCCTCGCGTGCTACCATATGCATTTCTCGACAGGGCCGCCAACGCACTAGCAAGGTGGCTTTTCAGTGGCATCCCACAGCCCACGCAAGCTGGGGATGAGCAAAGGAAATTTACAGAAGCCAAACTCCTCGGGTCCCTGGTGAAAGCAGTGCAGATGAAGCCGTGACAATCGTGCTTCCGTGTCTCTCCCTCCTCCCCAACGAGATTCAGATGGAGACGTAGGCCCTGTCTCTCCAGAGGAGCCATCTTAGTGAGGATGGATGGTGGAGGGCCACCTCCGCAAAGCAATCACTCTTCTCACTCTTCACCTCCTCCCACGCTAGGCCAGGCAGCACGCCCACTGTGGAGCTCTCTGTTAAATACGGTTGGGGTCCCTGGGCCCCAACTCCTCAACCCAATCACCTGAACTTCATATCTGCACAAAGAGGACTCGGTAAAACTCTCCTCTCCACAGTACTCTCTCCACTTCAGGGACTGTGACTCATCTGTGTGACAGGACCACACTGGTGCATCTGAGGGCTTCTGGAAAGAGAGGGAGGAAGGACAGGAATCCCCAGACAGACAGCCCCTGGCACCAGTTTGAGTTTTCCACGGCTCACGTGTTACCTGGAGAAAAATGAATCTGCTCTAAGTTATCCATCCTACTCGGGAAAGAAAAAATTCTAACGTAGACTAAAGGGTCGAGTTTCATTAAAGATATGTTGGTGGATTTTTTTTTCCCAAAAAAATGCTCTTTTCAAATCAAATTCTTACAGCAGCCTGGCTTTGTATTTGAGTTAACTGTGGCCTTACCTGTGAACACATGCCCAATGCACTGTCCCAACACTCTGGGGAGATAGGCTGACTTCCTAGAAACTCTCAAAGCAAACCTCAACCTCCCTCCTGCAGCGATCGGCCAGGGAAGAGGCAAAAAGAAGCATTGATCGGGGGCGCCTGGGTGGCTCAGTCAGTTGAGCGTCCGACTTCGGCTCAGGTCGTGATCTCACAGTCCGTGGAGTTCGAGCCCCGTGTGGGGCTCTGTGCTGACGGCTCAGAGCCTGGAGCCCGTTTCAGATTCTGTGTCTCCCTCTCTCTGCCCCTCCCCAGCTCATGCGCCCTCGCGCTCTCTCCCTCTCTCTCTCTCCCTCTCTCTCTCTCCCCCCTTCAAAAATAAATAAAAACATTTTAAAAAAAAGAAACATTGATCGGCGCAAGTGGGCCTGAGTTCAGAGCCAACTCCTCCCACCTGAGGAATTGGACCACGCCCACATTCCGGGCAGACATCCCCTTGTAGCAGAAACCACGGTCTCTTTCCGGTTCCTTTCCCCCAGGAGGTTTTTTTCTTTTGGACCCATCTATGGAAGGCAGAGAATGCTCTGAATACAATATACAGCGATAAGGACAAGGGTCAGCAACTAATTTTAACAAAGACAGGCACAGAAAAATGCAGATTTCCAGTATTCCTGGGATCAGTGCCTCAACTATTTCGTGTGCTATAAAGAACACTTCGATTACAGCTCACCACACGATGGCCTCAACCCAAAGCTAACCCTGGAACAATCCTGGATGAAGCCACACCACCAGGTAAATGTGGGTGACAAGAACTGTTTAGAAAGAACTGGCCCCAGAGAACTCTAGCAAGGGGAACCTCTGCATCTGGTTTCCCTTGAAGAGATTCTTCTGGCATCCAAGTGCCCACAAGCATCGAACTGTGCCTTGATTTTTCAAATAAGGCACATAACCGTCAGATGGCCTGAGACCAAGTCCTGGCCACAGTTCGAGAAAACCAATTCTGATTTTTTTTGCTGCCTCATCCTCATTTAAAAAAGCCTCAGACGTGGTTTCCAATTCCAGGAAACTGAAGTGAGGAGAGGTGATTGGTTTTTTTCGAGCACAGTGCATCTTTTTATCAGTGAATTTCAGAAGGGCCCTAATCACACAGGCCCCTAGGGATAAACGAATAAATTAACGATTACAAGAATGCCACGGAGGAATGATAAATGAAAACAAGGACACGTTCAGAGACACTTTACTTTTTCATTATTATCAAGGGCAGCTGTGACGAAGGTTACCAATATAAAGTGATTAAAATTAATTAGGGGATCGATAAAACGCAGTTGTTGGAGAGAGGAACGTAACTCGAGGGCAGCTGAAGGCCCGCAAGGCAACTTGAGGCAGAAAGCTATCTGGGGTGGGCTGGGGGGGGGGGGGGGGGCTGCCCGGGGCGGCTGCGTGGGTTAAACATCGGACTCCTGACTGGGGCTCAGCGCAGGATCTCACGGGTTCGTGAGTTCAAGCCCCGTGTCGGCCCGAGCTGATGGCGTGAAAGTTGCTTGGATTCTCCCTCTCTCTCTGCCCCTCACCGACGTGCATGCCCCTGAAAACAAATAAACTTTAAAAAAAGAAAAAGAAAAAAGCTATCTGAGGGCAACTGGACTTGAATGAGACAAAAAAAAAAAAAAAAAACGGTAACCTTAAGAAGCACAGAAGAAGATGCTTCCTTCAGCCCATCAGGGACCTCAGATCAGGAAACACAGTGCCTGCCCTTCCTAGCAGGAAGCTAACTGACCTTTTTTAAAAAGTGCTGGTTCAAGAAATGGGGTCAAAGAAGAGACTGAACTGCAGAAGGAACAGCTCAAAGATTAAGAGGCACACTCTCAGCTCTGGAAGGGACAGGACTAGCCGGGGCTGGCCGGGGCTTTCAAACTGGGGCAGGGATCACAATGATTATCTGAATCTCAAAAGAGCCCACAGGGCATCCTTTCTTTTTTTTTTTTTTAGTGTTTATTTTTGAGACAGAGAGGGACAGACCGTGAGAGGAGGAGACACAGGATCTGAAGCAGGCTCCAGGCTCTGAGCTGTCAGCACAGAGCCCGACGCGGGGCTCGAATGCACGGACAGGGAGATCGTGACCCTCAGGACGCTTAAGTGACTGAGCCACCCCGGCGCCTAGAGATCATCCTCTTAAGCAGAGAGCCCAAGAGTCGCCTCCGGTGTCTGGGTCTGCTGCCTCGACCCCGACCATCATCTGCCAGCGTCTCTCCTTTGTCCCCCAGTCGGCCCATCGTCGACTCTCCACCCAGGGGCTAGCGTGATCCTCCTAAACCCAGGTCTGTGTCTCTCCCCTGCTCCAGAGCCCCGGTGGGTGTCCCATCCCATACAGACAACTGAAGCCATGCCCACCCTCTCTGCCCTCCTCACCCCCTGCCCCTGGCTCCATCTGCCTATGCCCCACTGGGCACTCTCCCACCCCAGGGCCTTAGCACTGGCTATCCCTCTGCTAGGAACAGTCTTCCTCCAGTATACTCACGGCTCCCTTTCTCACTGCATCAGGCCTCTGCACAAAAGGTCCCTCACCCGGGACGCCTGGGTGGCTCAGTGGGTTCAGCATCCGACTTCGAGCAGGTCATGATCTCACGGTTCCTGAGGTGGGGCCCTGTGCTGACAGCTCCGAGCCTGGAGCCTGCCTCGGATTCTGTGTCTCCCTCTCTCTCTGCCCCTCGCCCGCTTGCGCTTTGTCTCTCAAAAATAAATAAGTGTTAAAAAAAAAAAGTTAAAAAAAAAAAAGGCCCCTCATCAGAAGGGCCTTCACAGACAGGAGGCCACAGCAGCCCCTCCAGTCAGCCTCCATCTGTGCTCCTGTTCTGCTTCATTTTGCTTCAGAGGACAGAGCATCCCCTGATAGATTTATTTACGTTTGTGGTCTCCGAAACTCTCCAATAAAAGGTAAGCTCCGTGTTTCCTGCTTTCCCCCCTAGAGCAGTGGTTTTCACCTGAGAGGGGGTGGGCTGCCCACCCCACAGGGCACCTGGCCATGTCCGGAGACATCTCTGACTGTCACAACTGGAGTGGAGGTGCTACGGCATCGAGGAGGAGAGGCCAGGGACGCTGGTCAGCATCCTACAGTGCACAGGGCGGCCCCCACAGCACGGGATGACCCGACCCAAAGGTCAGCAGTGCCGGCGCTGTGGGAACCTCTGCCCACGGCGGGTTCTCGGTACTTGCTGAATGAACGCCCGAGTGGATACACACGGCTGGAGGCGGCAAGGCACAGGGGGGGAACCCAGGCGCTCCCGACAAGCACTCAGCGCCTGTGTGAGGTGAGGCACGCCCCCTCATCTCCGAGACTCAGCCTCTGGCTGTCAGTAAGACGGGCAGGACAACACCTGCCCCGTGAGGCTGGTGGGAAGGGCAGAGGAAGGGGATAAATGGAACACACTTAGAGTGGAGCCTGGCACCGAGGACACACTGAGCACACACGTGCTCACACGCACGTGTTCACGCGGAGTCCCTGCGGCCCGGCCTTCACTGTCCCTAACGCACTCCGGAGGCACCGGTTTGCGTCCAGGGTCCCCTGCTCCCAGCCCCTTTCAGAACCAGGCCGGTGCAAGGGCCCGAGGTCCCAGAGAGGTGGACGGCAGGGCAGGATGTGCCGCCTCCGGGAGGCACAGGCACCCCTGGGCGCTCCGCTTTGTCCCCCAGAGAAGCCCCACTGGTACGCATTCCCCGCACCAGATGCGCACAGGGCACCCGTGCGATTCTCGCCAACAGCGGTGGACGTCTGAGAACAGGCGGCCAGTGATGGCCAAAGCGGGCTCCCTTCTTAAAGCCAGGAGTCCACCGGCAGCAGGAGCCAAGACCGGCAGAATCCTGTAGAAGGAGCCCAGGCCAGGGAACCACCACCCTAGAGAGGCTGTGTCTCCTGTTCCCTGCCACCTCCTGATTTCCCCTAAGCTCTGACTTCTTGGCTAAACCCATCGGAAACTCGGGAGAATGTGTGTGTATGGGGAGGGGAGAGGTCAAAACCCACCTGGGCCCTGCCCGAGTTCTCCCTCCCATCTCATCTAAGCCTCCCACAAACACCCAGCACGTGTGCTGCGGCCACAGAGGGCACTAGGGCAAGCGTCACTAGACACTGACTATGACCTGTCACCTGATGTCCCAGGACCGGAACCTAACTTCCCCTCTAGACGTAAGTGGGAACCCCATTCGGTAGCTGCCATTCCCATCTCCGTGCTTCAGGGACAAGGGGAGGCGGGCCTTTCGGGAAGGATCGGGGGAAAAGGGTGGCACAACGGACCGAAGCCCGGACGCCAGTGAAAGGGGTCCTGGACCTCACACTCGGCCTGCACCCAGCAGATTCAGGTACTCGACAAGCTCTAGTTTGTCGGACGTTGCCAGCAAATCTGTGAGGGAGAGATTATGGATCCCGTTTTGCAGAAGAGAAAACAGAGCCTCGGGAAAGTCACCCACCCAAACCACAGACCTAAAAACAGCCTGAAATCTAAGTGCCTTCTCAAGTGAGGTGCTCTGTGTTGGAGAGGTGCCACCACGCCTCCCACTGTCCACCTCCATGCGGGACAGATGTCCCCACCTTCCCACCCCGCTCTCTCTGCCCCTCACTCCCTGCTCCCCGGAGGGAGGGAGGCACCGGTGACGTGTCCCGCTCAGCAGCCTGCGAGGAGGGGCGGCACATGCTCAGCCCTCGCAGGTTCCCTCTCTCGGGGCTCACATGTAGCAGGATTCTCGCACAGAGTCCTGACAGCTACTCCTGCCAGCACCGCTCAGCTGGGTTCGTATCAAAGAGCTGAGCCCCAAAGGCCACGTGGCGTAGTTTTTTGTATATTTTTTTACTGCGTCGCCTCCCGTATGTGGTAACATACAAACACGTAGTCTGATTAAGGGGTCTCGGGTTACAAGGTCGCGAGGGATGTTGTCCCGTTTGTGTATGACCAGGTTGCCTTGGCGTTTTGTTGTTTTCTTCTCTCCCTAGGGAGGGACCCTCCCACACACCCACCCACCCACCCGTGGGGGACACTCAGGACCGACCCCAGCGGGGTCTCCACCTGAGCAGTGAGCGCAGGGTTGACATTTTGGCAAGCCTGCGTGCTCCCGGCTTTACTGATAACGAGGCGGCCATTTGTGATGTCTCTGCGTGTAGAAGAGGTGACACCGAAACTGAGTCTTAAAAATGAGCCAGCACTCTCCAGGCCACCAGCTGGGAGGCAGAGGCGGTGGGCAGTGCTCCCAGCAGAAGGACCAGAGGGACGGCGTCATGGGCACCAGGAAGCTGAGTGGGTGCAGACGCCTGAGGCAGCTGGGTGTGCTCAGAAGAAAGCTGACACCCTGTCCCAGGGCAAGGGTCAAAGGCGAGGGCCAGCCCTGTCCCTGCAGGCCGGCAGCTGCACTCTTCCAGATGCTGCCTCCACAGAGGTTAGATTCGGGGGGGAGGCTGGGAAGAGGGGGAAGGCAAACCCTTACTGCGCCCTGTTAGTATCTTCAGTTTCTTCCGTGCAAATGTATTCACACACAAATAACAAACTTTCATGGTTGCCCTTGAGGCGCCCGCGTGGTTCACTGGGTTAAGCGGCTGACTCTAGATGTCGGCTCAGGTCATGATCTCGGGGTTCCTGAGTTCAAGCCCCACATCGGGCTCTGCACTGACCATGTAAAGCCTGCTTGGAATTCTCTCTCTCCCACTCTGTCTGTCCCTCTCCTATCTGTGCATGTTTTCTCCCTGTCTCTCTCTCTCCCCCCGCCATCAAAATAAATAAATAAAACTTAAAAAGGTAATATTGAAGATCCCGCAGAGAGGAAAGAGATGGAGGGAAAGGAAGAATTGTGCCTGAACCCCTGGCACGCCTCCCGTTACCCCCCTCCCATTATGGATCAGGCCGTCTCACGGGGGGGTCGGGGGGGACTCCCCCCTTTAAGGACTGGAATCCCCGCTGGATCCTGGGGCATTCTCCAGCCTCACTGCTCCAGGGACCCACCACTTCCACGGGATGCCAGCCCCAGCAGGCCACCTCCCCCGCCAAAGTCACACCTGGTAACTGCCCCTGTGATGTGACCACACACTGAGCTGCCCCGGCTCTTCCGGTGGCGCATTTCCAGCAAAGCTGGCATTTCAAACAAGTCTAACCGGTGCCTCACCCCCTGAGCAGGAAGCCTCTGGATCAGCTCAGAACTGCAACAAGCGGTTACATTACCTAAGCTGCTGCCCACCAGGCTGAGAGCCCACTGGAGAGCTCAAGACCAAACAGTATTCCTGGCTGAGGGGCGATCAACACCCACCCCTGAGCACCCCTGTCCGTAAGCAAATCAGGAGTGTGCGTTGCTAAGGGAGCCGGCAGGAACACAACAGATCTGAGCCTAGAAGCATGAAATCCCAAAAGGGGGTAAATCATGTTTGGCTCAAAAGAACCACGAGCACAGACATGATGCTGAGACCTGGGGAGGTGACGGTAGTTCACGGCAGCCGCGGTGATGAGGGTCAAGGGAGAGCTTCACGGGGGAGCGACCCCAGCCTAAAGTAAGAGGTCACCCTGGAAGAGAGACTCCTGGCAGTACCCCGGGGGACAGGCCAGCTCCAGCCAAGTCCCTTCCCCTCTCTGTAAGATGGGGTGACCGCGGCTCCACCCTTACGGGGGTGTTGCGAAGGGTGAGTGCACGTGGCAGGGGACCGAGGGCCTGGCAGCAGGAAGAGCCCCTCCAGACCCCAGGGGTGCGGGGCTGGGTGGACTCCTCCCTCAGGAGCCTTTGCACACAGCTGCCCTCTCCCTGGAGTGCCCCCCAACCCCCTACACCCACCGCTGAGCCCTTCCCCCCTGTTGGCCTGGACAGCTGCCTCCATCTCAAAGCAGCAACAGGGAAACAGCCACGCAGGTCAGTTCCAGGCGGCACCCCACGTGGGGCCGGAGGCCTCTCCGGTTCTGGGGGGGGGGGGGGGCATTCAAGGTGGGGGTGAGGGAAGGTCACTGTGCCAGTCACTTGGTGCCCATAGGACCCAACTGCCTTCCTTGCCCCGTGCAACCCTTCTTTGTTTATTTCTGGGCTTTCTCGCCGTGGCTGCTTCCAAGAGACCCTGAACTTCTTGTGGGCCGGGTCCATGCAGCAAGAACTCACAGATGTTGAGCACACTGGCATAAGCACTTTAGATTAACTCAGTCCTCACCACGACAGAGGATGCTGCATTTTAATGATGGGGAAACTGAGGCACGGTGCTTCTGAGTGGCAGAGCTGAACCTCCTTTACCTTTGACTCCCCAGCACCTACAGCAGGGCCCAGCATGTGAGAGAGGCTCAGTAAACGTTGTGGACTACATAAACACATCAATAAAGAAGTGAAGCATGTCTAAATTCCATCTGGAACATTCTAAGTACCAAGACAACAACTGAAGGTCTAGTAGATAACATTCAGTGGGAAGTTTCCCCTTTAAAGAAACTTTCCCAATGTGTGGTGGCTATACCAACCAGATGCACTCCTTGTGCTTAAGGGAGTGGGCGAGGGGCTCAGAGGGCAACCAGGGCAGTGGCCTGTTGGCCCGCCCTCCCCGCCTGAAACCGAATCATCAAACGCTCAGCCAAGCAATGGGCCGGCTGTCGGGCCTCGCTGCCCCCTCTGAATTGCTACAAAGCACTCTTCAAGCTGCAGAATGTGTGGAATTGTGTTGCCAGGCGATGAGCCAGACCTCCTCGCGAGCACTGAGAACCCCTTCCAGGAAGAGCGGGACAGAAGAGGACCCGCTCAACAAGGCCTATTGACAACCAAGGAGGCGTTTCTCACCCTCTGCCCCGGCTCATTCTCAAAAGTGAGGAGCCATCAAAAGGAAACGATCGAGTAGATTATCTGGGCTTACCTCTCTCTATGACCTATCCATCACTCCCCACCCCCCAAAACAAGGAAAAAGGAGGCAACAGTTAGGATTCCAATGCCGAGTAACACTCCACCGATAATGAATTATACCTCGTGAAAAGCAGTGACAGAGGAGAACTGTTTTCTAATCAGCTGTATGATGCCTTTTCAAAACAGGGCCAGACACCTACCCCTCCTCAGAAAGCCGCCAGCAATGTACAACTGTAGTCACGCTAACAGCAAATACAACGTTCTGCGCGTGCCTGATGTTTGTCGACTAGAAAAGACCGCTGCTCCCACTGCCATCACCACCCCCACCTCACAGTGTGCATCCAAAATTGAGACAGCAACACCCCACAGCTGCGGAAGGGAAGCGGTCTTGAGCAAAGCAGAGAAAGGGCCAGAGTGCCCCCTGGTGGCCGCAGGGCTGCCCTTCCTGCAATCAGCGGGAATCCAGGCTGAGCCACTTCAACTTCCCGTTTCCAAATAATCATATATTCAAACAAAGAAATTAATTCAGGAGTAGAAACTCATTTTTACAGGGGAAGTGAAGGAATGTAAGGCATGAATACCAACAAGGACCAACTGAAGGAATTGTGAATAAGTGGAGCCCCAAGGAGCTGCACGTTCTGAATGTGCATGTCTCTACAGCAATCAGATCCAGCTATCATTTATTCCAGCACAGTCTACAGGTGTTTATTCTTATGCATCTACAGCCCCCCCCAAATCATCCTCATTGCACTGATGGAACTCAATGGCTCCCAAGGTCATGCCCAAGAACAAATGCTCTCGGAGAACGATCATTTCATTTGGGTTCGTTTGGAGTCCATTTATCTCCTAAGTTTTAGTCCCTGGGCCACGCAGGAGGCACGTGGTGAAAAAAAAAAAAAAAAGGAAAAGGTTTACAACAAAACACGGATCCCGGAAAACAGCCCCACTGCCTCCCTCTCCGGCCTTAGGGTTTCGGGCCCTGGGCACTGCTGTCTCCAGAGCTGGACCATTCTCGGCTGGGGGCCGTCCTGTGCACAGGAGGAAGCTGACAGCATCCCCACCCCAGTGTGACACCCAAAAACGTCTCCAGGTGTTGCCCAAGGTCCTCTGGGGATGAAAGCACCCCCAATTGAGAACCACCGTCCTTCCAATCACTTCTTTTCTCATGGCCCCCAGCCTCTCAGACCAACCACATTCTTCTCCTCTTAACTAGGAGGGAAGACTCAGGAGCAAAAGCCGCATAAAGGGAACTTTAGGGGCCTGTGCAGCAGGGAGGATTTCAGTAAACCAGGAAATCAGGCCTCTCCCTTTGCAGCTCAACAAGAAGGCCCAGATCCTGCCTTCAGGATGATTAGCCAGAAATGTACCCTTTGAGGATGTTAATAACAGAGCTACCAGTTACTGAACACTTAATATGCCAGGCGCTCTCCCAAACATGTTTTTTCCATTTTTTCCTACCAAGACGTAATTTACATAAAATATCTTCAGTAGTTTCCATGTATGTATTGATTTAATCCTCACAACCCTATTCGACAAGTACTTCTAATAGCCCCATTTTACAGATGAGAATACAGAGGCACAGACAGGCTAGATACCTTGCTCAAGCTCCCACTACTACTAAGGGCAGGGATGTGGGTAAGAACAGAGCGAGCCTACCGGTAGTAACATCAGAGCAGAATTGCGACAGCAAGGGTAACACCACCATACCCACTAGGGCTGCTGCAGATATCGTGTGTAATCGCCACACACTGAGCACCCACGTGTTTCTTACTTTCTTCCAAGGTCTGGAGCCCTCTGAAGCAGAAAAACGAAAGCAAAGAAATTCTCCCCAGGAAAAATCCATGTATGAGCACAAACTCCCTAACACAGTTTTACACACGGTGGCAAGGGCTTCTGCAGTCTGTGAAACTATCCCCGGGCTTCCAGTAAAACACCACACATAATATACTCGAAGCTCTGTGCTACACATTTCACACAGCTTGTTCAGAATCCTGTAAGCAGGTGGTATTTCACTTCGTTTCAGGGATGGGGAAACCGAGTTCAGAGAAGGTAAAGCATTTGCCCAAGGTCACACAGCTCTTCAACAGCAGCACTGTGGTCAGCTTGACCCCAGTGTTCTTCCCACCCCAAAAGGCTGCCTTCTCAACTCAATTCATCTGCGACCACCCACGCCAGAACACTATAAAAATAAAGGACGCGTAAAGTACAGAACGGATTTATATATCTCATCTTCCAGCAGCACTGGTGATAGAAACTTGGCAGTGACCATGTAAAAGGGGCTGCTGGCCACTCAGAATTAAAACCTGAAGGTGATATTTGCCTCTCACGAAGGTTAATTCACCTTGTACCAACTCTGTAAGGCAGTGTCTTTTCAAAGCAGTCCGCAGGCATCCGGGCACTCACACACATACCATCCTGCCTCTTTCCAAATGGCCATGCCTCCTACATCGGCCAGCACCTGGCCTAGAGGAGGAAAAGCTACGGGCCAGATGTCAACGTCAGTGTGCTTGTGCTTACAAGTGTACCAACCAAAGGTCATGCAAAGTCAGCTCCACGGTCAGCACATTTGCAAGGGAGCCAGTCAGCATGGGGAAAATGACAAGGTCTGGCTTTGACCGCAGACCAACAAGCCCAACAAGACAAGACACTAGAAACATCCAGACTTCAACAACCTGGCTTTCACAGCTGCACAGAACACAGGGATCACGACTCCCTTCCCAGAATAGATGGGGAGAAGCATAAGGAATCCTTGAGCGCAGTCTCCTCCGAGTCAAAGCTGGGGAAACTGAGGCACGGGGACATCGAGGGACCCACTACTATCAGAGGCAGTCAGAGCCAAGGCTTCCTGACTCTCAAGCCAGTGCTCCCTCTACCACCACCAGCTGCCTCCTCCCTGACGGGGGTGGGGGGTACCGCTCACCCCCATGTGTAACTCACAGTCCCGGGCTCATGCTGCATGACCGAGCTAGAGACAGAGGGGTGACGGGGGAACTGGCTTTCAGGTCATTCCAGCAGAACCCTTTCCAAAGTCTCCAGGTTTGTCAGAACTCGAATAAATACCATTCCGTTCCTTCATCCACTCCACGAAGGTCTCCTGAGCCACAACGACATGCCAGGCAGGATTACAGGCCCTGGGATGCAGGCCCTAAGCGAGCAGGCAAAGCGCCTGGCTTCAAGGAGCTCACATCCCCGTGGGGACACGCAAATCCAAGGAAAAGCAGCATATTCAGGTTTCAGGTCAGGAAGGCTTTGAAAACCTGGAATCTGCAGACGTGAAAATAGCACGGGTGGTGCAGGAAAAGCTCTTCCAGACGAGTGCTCGGGAGGGAAGCCTCTTCAAGGGGGGACAACTCGGCAGACCCAAATGCTTTCCTCTGAGGGCGGAGCACTCCAGAAGCCCTGGGCTTCCAGGAACAGCGAGGAGGGAGAGAGGAAAGCCCGGTCCCACGGCATCCTGGCACTCAGGCCTCCCGCGGCGCCTCTCGGCCTGTTTCTTCAACTATGAACCGAGGCCCAGATGCCCGCCTGCAGGGATGCTGTGACAATTGGGCAACAGCGTAAATAAAGCCTGGGTCACAGGAGGCGAAACAAGCGAGGAGACAGCATAGTATGAACCTCTTCGGGGCACTCCTCGAAGGAGACTGGAATTGCCCCAGAGGCCGGTCTGAACCCGCGGGTGGGGTGTGCCGTCTGAAGCCAGGCTGGCAGAGGTCACCTAGAAAGAACCAGGAGGGAACTGGCCAAGGACCAGGCTCACGACCCTAGGAGTTTGGGCTCCAACTAGGGTTCAGAGCTTGACCCCTGGGGCTATACTGAATGGGTTCCAAACTGACCCCCACAGAGGGTCTCCGGAAATAATTCCAGATCCAGAGATGCCACCCAAACATCATGACATGATGCTGGACACTCATGGCGATTCTCTCACTGTCCTCAGTCTCGACCTGGTCCCCACGCCTTGCTGGGCGACGAGCAGACTCGGGAACCCAGAACGGCAAGGCTCACCACATGTGGGGCTTACAAGCACTCGGAGAGGCGCCCATCCCGTGTAATGCCTGGTTCAGCGCTCGGGTTTCCTGCCGTGCTAGGTCAGTGCATTTAACCCTCAGAACGGCCCTGAGAAGCCAGTGTAAGTGTCTTCATTTTACACATGAGGAAACAGGGCCCAGAGAGTCTGGGGGGAGAAAAAAGCAAGAGAAAGGGACGCCTAGTCAGGAAGCACTGGAGGGAGGGCCAGACCCCAGGCTGCGCCACCCCCCCCCAGCTCTCCGCAGCACCTAGCACCTTGCTGTATTGTGGGTGTCCGTGCACAGCGCTCAGGGCACCGACTGTGGATTGCTGGCAGCTTGAGAGAGTGGGGGCACGCACACCAACTCAGGAGTCCCAGCCTGAGAGGCACAGGGGAGGCCTTCACGAACCACCAAGCAAGGAAGGGCCAGCGGGGACTTACGGGGAGGACTGGAGGCCTGGAGGGTGTACTACTGAGGGTGCCCTAGGTAGCAGACGAGCCTCCCAACCTGCCCTTTGCAAGAGCAAGTGGGAGCCATCACGTCGCTCTGCTTAACACCCTGCCCTGGCTTCCCGCTGCTCTTGGCATAAAATCCGACTGAGGGCCGTCTCCAGCATCCTCCAGCTCAGGGCTCCCCACTTCCCGCTACCCAGCCATACCTCCGGCATCACCACCCACCAGCAGAGCCCCACCGTCCCCCTCACCCTGAAGGCCTCAGCTGCGCCATCACCCGAGACCAACCTGTCTTAATAATACACCCTGAAACAGCCCCCCTTCCAGCGCTTGAGATTCGCCAGCCAAGTTCACGTGTCTGTTAACGTCGCCACTGTGGGTCTTCCCCTCTGGCTGGCAACTCCTCGGACCAGGCTTTTTGGCTCCTTGCTCACTGACATACAGGCCAAGGTTACCACGGGGAGGTGGGGGCCGTCGGCCTGTCCTCTTGGCCTTCTCCCCGAGCCACACGGCCACCGCTGTGAGCAGCGAACAGCGTCCTGTGCCCCACCCCCCTCCACACTTCCTCTCCACGTCAGGCAGAAGAGCCAACGGGAGCACCAGAGTCCCCAACAAAAGGATAGAAACAAAAGGCGGGGTGGGGGGGCTACAAATGTCATACAAAAGCATGGGGAGGGGCTGCCCCTCCAGGGAATGCACAGCCACCCAGCCTCAAAGCCCCATTTTTCCAGCTCTTCAAGTAGCAGACTGCATTAAACTATTCGCAAGTACTGCTGGTGAACTGACAAGAACCCGGCAGCTGTCACCAGCTGTCACCAGCTGTCACCCTACTGGCAATGCGGTTAACTGAGAACATAAAAAGGCTACTGGTAACAGGCCCATAAATACAGGAGTCACCTGTGGCCTGCTCACGCCCCAGCCCAGGCACTAACCAGGAAGGAACACAGAAGCAGAAAAAAATAATTTACTACAAGCCTGGTGCTGCCCATTCTTTCCTTAAAATGAGTGAAGCCTGGGTGGTTCAGGTGGGTTAAGCGTCCGACTTCGGCTCAGCTCATGATCTCACGGTCTGCAAGTTCGAGCCCCGCGTCGGGCTCTGTGCTGACAGCTCAGAGCCTGGAGCCTGCTTCCGATTCTGCGTCTTCCTCTCTCTCTGCCCCTCCCCTGCTCGTGCTCACTCTTGCTCTCCCTCTCTCTCTCAAAAATAAATAAACATTAAAAAAAATTAAAAACTTTTTAACAGAAAAATTTTTTTAACTGAGTGAAGACAGTCAGTGCAAAAACAAAAATACCTGGCTGGCGCACCCCAACTGCCCAAACAATCCAGTAAGTCGGAATATTACAGTCGTGCGGCAGGATGATCCGGGAGATGAAGGGGGAAAGGCCTCGGGAATAACGTTAAGGAAACAATACAAACAGGCTCACTGATAAGAGCTGCTGCTCACCGACTCTCAGCTCTGACCCAAATACTCTTCTCAGCAAAAGACGGGGGTTGGCAGCATCCTTGGGTTGGGATGACAGACCCCGAGAGGTTCCGTCCACCCAGGGGAGCCTGGGGAACCAGGCGGCCTGGTTTCAGAGTGTGGCCTCCTGGCTGGGACAGCACATCACCCGCCAAAGCAACAGGCGGGCCGCGGTTCCCACCCCTGCGCACCCGAAACACAAATACACACAAACTTAGCTGCGGAAATGGAAGTGCCCGGGCAGAACTGCGGCTGTTTTGGGGTGCTCCAGACTGCCTCTAGTACTTCACGAAATAACCATTTCTTCCCAACAGGCCTTGTGTGCTCTCAAGTGCCAAAGGGCCTGCAGAAAGAGCAGCAATGTAGGCCTGGCCACAGCATCCTCTCTTGGGCCCTTAATAACGACAGGCCGACAAGCCGACAAGCCAAAAAGCCAAGGACAAAACCCTCTGCCACATCGAGAGACATGTCTCGAGAGGAGAGACAGACACAGGAGAGAGAGAGAGAGAGAGAGAGAGAGCTCTCGAGGGGAAGGCTGCTTGGCAGGGGACCTGTGAGTTATCCCCAAGCACCGAGGATTCAGGACTCCAGTTTCGTCACAGCACCGCGGCAGCCGCCTGTACTGACCAGTAAAGGAACTAGGGAAGCCGCTTGGCAGGATGTGAGGGAAATGCTCCCTGCTTCACAGAGCAGAGCTGGGGCCCCCCAGCCAGGCTCTTCGGGGTTTCAGAGAGGCAGGCATCTCCCCTGAGTGGAATCCTACGTGCTTCACATGCTGGGATGCAATCCTTGAACTGGAGGTGGGCAGCTCCTAGGACACCATCCTCGGGACTCCCCAGGACTGCAGGTGCCCCCCCCCCCCCAGCCAGGCAGAATTCATATGTGAAGCCCTAACCTTCAGTGGGACTATACTGGGAGGTAGAGCCTTTAAGGAGGTAATTAAGGTGAAATGGGGTCCTAAGGGTGGGACTCTAATTCAGCAGGACAGGGGTCCTTATCAGCAGAGGAGGAGACACCAGGGATGCACAGGCAGACAGAAAAGGCCAGCTGCAAGGCAAGGACAGCAGCCCTGCCAGGAGCCGTCACGGTCACCTGGACTCCCAGACTCCAGAACTGCAAGACAGAAGTTTGTTTTCAGGCCGCCCAGTCTGTGGGGCTCTGTTAGGGCCACCCCAGCTGACACCCAGCTGACACCCTGGACACCCGGACCGGCTCACGCTTCTCGCTTTTCTACAACGACACGGTGCCAGAGGCAGGATGAGGGGGCCACGAGTCAAACCCACCTTCCACCCGAAATTTCTAAGGATCCTGACCTCTCACCCGGAACACACACGGGCAAGGCAGGGCTGCGTCCAGAAGGCTCGCTGAAATTTGCCGCCACCTCAGCAAACAGGGCCCCCGCCCCCTGCCCCTGCCCCTGCCCCAGGAAGCACACGTTCACCACCACAAAGTACCGAGGGTCAAGATGCGGGTGTGCTGACATATCTCCTCCGAGACTCGAGTCACGAACTCTGGGTAAGTCCCTACTTGCCGAAGATCGCAAGTCATACAACCGGATTTACATTTTCGGAAAACCGTCTGAGTCAAAACAAGGAAAACAGAGCCTAAATCTCAGCCGTCGGCGCAACTGCAGTCTGTCTGGACGGACGACCTTCCTGCCAGTGGGCACGCAGGGCCAGCTACCTGCTCCGGCCCAAAGTGGCTGAGGAAGACCCACAGGCCAGCCGGCAGCGCGGCCCGAGCTCGGCAGTGGTGGAGGGACTTCATCCGGGGAACACAGTGCTGGACAGCTGCTGGGGTGCACGGAGATGCCCGCACCCCAGTAAAGCGCCCACGGCAAGGCCCCTATGAAGCATGGTACTCGGGTGCGCGATCTCGGGGTCGCCGTTCTCTGCAAAGCAAACGGAAACTCCTTGGAGGGGACACACCTCAGGGCCAGAGTGAAGTCTCGTCCCTCTATGTGAGGTGGGAGCCACACAAACAGAGAACACTGCAGATGCAGAAAGACGAGGCATGAAGTCACAGGGACTCGGACAAGACGCCTTCTGTCCCTTCTCAATCCTTCTGGTTACTTCCAGGAAAAAGATCGGAGTTTAGCACTAGGATATCCCCAACACCCTCCTTGTGCTGCTCACTTACTCGCCTCCTTTTAACAATGGGAGGGGGTCTCAGACAGAAGCTGGGACAGGCAAAGACATCCAGGCCGACTGAGCATTGGCTCCTTTCCGCTGCCTTTGTTTTCAGTTACCTGCTATTTAGGTCAACTAAGAGTGACTCTCCATTTACTACAATCATGGAAAGTTCCCTTTTTAAATAAAGGCACTCAACTTTTCCTAAGTGCACCCATTAAAAAAAAAATTACAGGATAAATACTAGTACAGTGGTAAATAAATAACTGAAATTTGAAAGCCAGCGACTTCAGTGTTCTCCCAGCCCGTGCGCCCCACATGTACAGATCGACAAATATCTGCCCAGCCGAACTCAAGCCTGAGAAGCGCCGTAATGAACTGCACGCTTTCACTGCACAGAGGGAGACTGGTCATTCCCACCGACCAACCTCATTTCCTCCTTGATCCCTGACTCAGACAGTGCTGGCCGTCTCCCAGACCCCGCTCTTCCTCCCTAAGCAATGAAAACCCTAATGACGGGGTGGGGAGCACTGCCTCCCTAAGCAACGAAAACCCTATGGTGGGGGGTAGGGGGGCACTGCCTCCCCAGCAGTCGGGGAGGCCATGGGACTGATGTTGGCCAAGTCAGTGGGATACTGTGTGCACTTCTAGGAAGGGTCCTCGCAGCTGGGGGGAGGCGTCAACTTTTTTGTACCCCGTGGACCCGTTCTGCAGTCTGGTGAAGCCCACGGACCTCTTCTCAGAAAAAGATTTTAAAATACAGAAAATAAAACACACAAGATTTCAAAGGAAACAGATTATACTGAAATAGGATTATCAAAATGTAAAAAATAAAAGTGACACAAAAATACACAGAATTCTTTATTATCACATTTTAAAAACTACCCTCTTTTCCAGCAGAAACAATAATCTGAGATTTTTTTTTCATGTTGCAGCTCTCACGGGGGCCTGCGACTTCTATCGGCGATAAAGTCACCCATTTTGTTAACACGAATGTGGTTTCTATGGTTTGCCGGTACTTTCATAATTGAAGGAAATGTAAATTTCAGTCAGAGGCTAGAGGAAAAAGTTGAATCCTATCGATGGAAATGGAGGAAATGTCTCCTTTGCTCCCTCCTCTTTCCTGCTACCTGGGATGAGACTGGGATGGCTGGAGCTAAAACAGCCATTTTGGACTACGAGGCAAGATGGAAGGAGTCCCAGTCTCTTGACGAACATGGAGCCACATACCAGCCCCAGCCTGCCTACTTCTGGAAAGAGAGACGAATTTCTATCTCCTTAAGCTACAGCTGGCTTTCTCTTTATTATATAAAACCACACAAACCTAATCTTGTTATATCTCTAATACTTTTTCCCCAGCAGGAAGGTTCGAAACCGTTTGAACCTGATCTTTAACAACCTTCGCACTTAAGAGATACACTCTTCCTTAATTATAAAAATGATTCCTCCAGACCTACCCAAGCAGCACAGTTCCTCTGTGGCTGATGACCGTACAGGAGGCAAGCCCCCAAACCCCTCAAAACTCAGTGCCGCTCCAGCTCTGAAGCGTGTCCTTTAGAGCGGGCACACGCCCAAACTGGTCATTAACCACAGCTCAGGAAGCTTAGAAAGGCACAGCACACTCACACCACGGACACACACACCTGACTTTACCCCACATCTCGTGAAGTCCACAGTCACGCAGGGGCAAGCGCCACGGCACCCGCTGAGGCGCAGGCCCGAGAGTCACCCGGCCTTGGGGGAGGATACTCAGCAGGTACTTACTAATTGTCATCGACTCTGGCACCGAGGAGGAAGGTAGCAGGCTGCTGAGAGGGCCTCCCTGGCCAGGAGGACTGGCTTCCACACTGGGAAAAAGCAGACGGGAGCAAGTCACACTCGGCCACTCAAAATGAACACAGAACTAGCAGGGACTCAGCGTTTTCAGGTACAACCACCAGAAGGCGCAGGAGGCAGCCCTTCAAAACCCCGGTCAGCCCTCATCATTTGCAGACTCCCTCTTTGCAAATCTGCCTGCTCGCTGATGCTGATTTGTGTCCCTGAAATCAACACTCAGTATTCTTCTAAAACAAGCAGCAGGGGTGCCTGGGTGGCTCAGTCCAACTTCAGCTCAGGTCATGATCTCACAGTCGGTGAGTTCGAGCCCCGCATCGGGCCGTGTGCTGACAGCTCAGAGCCCGGAGCCTGCTTCGGATTCTGTGTCCCCCTCTCTCTCTCTGCTCTCCCTGCTAGCACTCTGTCTCTTTCTCTCAAAAATAAATAAAACATTAAAAACATTTTTTTAAGAAACAGCAGAAAGGACTCTGCATCCTGGATGGACCTGGTGACACCCGTCCTTCCGGACAATGTACTGACCGTGCAGGAACCTACAGGTGGTGTCACTGTCACAGAGCAGAGCCCCGTCGACTCAGGGAGAGACAGTAACACCAAGCATGGTTTGATGTAACCAGTGACTCCCACCCTGGAGCTGAGGTTGAAAATGCAGGTGTGATCGACCCCTGGTTTGCGCCCAGTTAAAACCGTGAAGCGAGAAGAAGAAACAACTCTAAGAGCCGCAAAGATCGCGGTGGCATCAGGGAGACTTCGGTGTCCATCTGAGCTCTGCCACCAAATATCCAACGACTTTGAGCAACTCAGTTTCCCTTTGAGATACTTTTACTTGAAAATCAGAAACCCGACATGGTGCTTACTACTCTATTCGGGACGAAGCACTTCTCAAATACGTGAGAGCTAAGCGGCTCGAGTATTCCACAATATTAAAGTTGCCTAATATTGTGACCAAATGTTAAAACCCAGTAAATGACAGTAGACGAGGTACCCAGATATGCCCCCAAAATCATAACAAGTAAAGGAGGTCCACGAATGAAGTCTGGTAACACGCCGTTTCTCACGCGGACACCCTCGGTAAGTTCCCATCTAAACCTGAACAAAAGTGTGAAATAAGGCCTTGACCTTGAATCCCAGCAGGTGCGCTCCTACCTTCAAAAAAGCATCAAAGGCACAGCAGTCAACAGGACAACTCAATCCCAAAGGCGATCTGGCTTCTGAATACTAACCTGTACCGGGACCCAGGCTCCGGGAGAACATGGTCTTCTGGTCCGGTCCCGTTCTCCAGGCTCCCAAGGGGGGCATCTGTGCACAGAGAGCAGTGGCGGAGAGAAAGTCAGCAGTCTGTTTTCATTTCGTTCTCTCCAGGAGGCACGGGCACGGTGCAGACACGGGCTCCCCTCTACATCAGTCGATTTACAAATGTTTCCTGGCCTGCACGCCGGATTTTAATCTGCTGCTTGTTTCGTCCTTTTGGCCAGAATCTCAGATTTACCACCAGGCACTGACACAAGGCAGGGGGCCCCAACATCCCACTTAACCTTTTTGACCTTGAGCCACCTGGAATGGTGCACCAAGTCCATATTCAGAGCC
This sequence comes from Herpailurus yagouaroundi, assembly GCF_014898765.1. Classification (NCBI taxonomy): domain Eukaryota; kingdom Metazoa; phylum Chordata; class Mammalia; order Carnivora; family Felidae; genus Herpailurus; species Herpailurus yagouaroundi. The sequence goes on from NW_024412453.1 coordinate 9,786,699, forward strand.
AGCCTCAGGATCAGAGAACAAAAATCAGCTTTCTGTTGGACAAAATCGCTTGCACTGTAGTGGCTTATGACAGACACAAGGGGGCAGCACAGTCCCATCACCAACAGCGTCTACATCAAAACCCAGGGCCCTGCGGCCTTCTGAAAAGCTACCACCCAGCACAGAGAGAGTGGTGTGTGAGAAGGGCATTCGGAACAAGTGAGGCCACAAATCACCTCTAGAGGCACTGAAGATTTTCATAAATGTGTTAGTTGCTGTTCAAGTCTCTTTTCAGAAAAAAGTGCAAATCATGGCCCCCTGGGCTGGACGGTGACATTAAGGCCGGTATCACCCATGGCTAACACTTGCCCAGTGGAGAAATTTCTGGCTTTTCGACAGCCATTGCAGAACCAGGCCCGGATGCAGGCACGGCGCAGAGGCGGGAGGGAGCCCATCTCACTGCCCTAAGCTAGGCGGCCTCCTGCCTGTCCCTCCTCCCGTTTTGGCCGGAGTTCCATCCTGCTGGAGATTCCCCAGCTCTTAAAGGGGTTGCACTTGGGGAGTCCTAAGGAGAGAATGTTTTGCCACCTTTTCTTCTACCCTGCCATCCCCATCAAGCTATTCCACTCGCTCCTACTTTTTTAAAGGAGTTTGAGGGGGAAACGTCACCCTACAGCCCAGCCTGCCTACCACAGGCTCCATCGCCACCACCATCATCATCCCCGCCCTCCCACCTTCATCTTTTCTGATCCCTTTGTCACCGTGCCTCTGGATCCCGGCTCAGGGGCCCCCCTTGGCCACTCCAACAGGGTCTGGGCCCTGGCCCCTGGCTGTGTAAAGGGGACACGTCCCAAGCAAGCGCCTCTGGCTGAGACCTCAATCCGGAACCCGTGGCCCACGGTGCTAGCTGCCCGCCTGAAAGCTCTACCGGGCCACCCTGCAGGGCCCACCAACTGATCGTAACGTCCAAACTGCTGCCTTCTGTCACCCTCTCCACTGGGCCTTCTCCCCTCAGAGCGAGGCGCCCTCCTCCCTCCACCATGGAGCCAGGGAGCCCCAGACCTGCCGGCTCCACCTCATTATCGCCCACTCCTTGTCCAGAGTCGTCTCCACTGCCACCCTAGTGCTGAGGCTCAATACCTTCCAGGGGTCTCCTGCAGGAGCCCCCACAGTTCTGCCTCACCCCTAATGGTCCAACCCACTCACGGCTATCAGATTCCCCTCCCTGGAGCGGAAATGGGGACTCCAACATACACAGCGGAAACCCACGGCGGGAGTAAAGGCCCACATCGTCCGCCGGCATTCCAGACACCCTCCATCCGACTCAGCCCAGCGATGTCCCACAGGAGCACAGGCCACCCAGGCTGCCTCACTCGCCTTCAAGGCGCCCTCAGAGGTGCCCGCTACTATTATCTTAATTTTTCAGATGTGGAGACGGCCCTGGAGTTCAGCGACTGTCCGAGATCACAAGCTAATGTGTGAGAGTCTGAACCTCACTCTGCCCAGAGCCAGAGCTAAGCACTTTCCCCCTCCGTGATCTCTCACACAGCTGATCTGGGCCGCGTGCCTCTCTCTCTAGGCGTCCTTGAACTCCCCACCCCATTCCTCTGTCTATACCGTGTCCCCACCTGGATATCCGTTTTCCAACCACCAGGTGTCCACTCCCGTCGGCAAGCCCCACCCCCAGGTACTCGGTCCGCCCACTGCGCCCCCACTCAGCACAGGCTTCCTGAGCCCACACTGTGGGCCCGGCTCTGACCAGGGTCAGGGTCACACCGGAACCAGGGCAGACACAGCCCCGCCCTCGAGGACCTCAAAGACTAGCAGGGGATGGGCATCACCAAGTAATTACACAAATACACGGTGCCAAGCTAAGGTGAGGGCATGGGGACACACGAGGTTTATGGCAGTGTGAACAGGACACCCAGCTTGCCTGGGAAGGGGGCGGAGGAGCCCTCTGCACGTGACACTTGGGCTGCCACCCGAAGGACGCGCACAGGCTGCAGGAGGCGGGAGGAGAGAGACGGTGGTGGGCTCGGCTCGAGGAAGCAGAAGCGGGCTGGTGTGGCTGGGGCATCGCGAGGGCATCAAGCTGTGGGGCAAGCCGGGGCCTCGGGGGCCACAGTGAGGGTTCCTGATCTTATCCTCCGGGCACTAGAAGAGCTTGAAGCAGGGGAAGGAGGCGATCTGATTCAAGTTCTAAGACATTACTCCAGTTGCTGTGCGAAGAGTGGCCAGGGTGGGGGCAGGGGTGGGAGCAGAAGGAGCTGTCGATGTCCCTTGTCCCCTCCTTGCACGCAAAACTCTGGGGGCTGGGAGGGCTCATCTCCGGATCCCCCCAGAGTCCAGCACAGGGCCGGTAGAGAGCAGGACACCCACTGGTTGCGTAAAGAAAACCACGAGCCCTGAGTGGCACACGACCTTCATGAGTGGTGTGGGGACCACACATCATGCAGGTCCAGGGGCACCACAGGGTCCTGACATCCCCAACAGTAACACTACCCACTGGGAGCCAAGCCCCGGATCAACCGTCTCAGGTCAGTGCGGTGCTACAACAGAGCCTCCTAGATCCCAACAAGCAACCCCAAAGACCCAACGTGAGACAAGAAGTTGAAGAACCGGGGAAATGAAGGTTTGAGGACCCAAGGTCTCAAATGAACGAACAAGGCCTCAAACGGACCCTGGAGGGCACCTGGGGGGCACCTGGGGGGGGGCTCAGTCGGTTAAGTGTCTGACTCTTGATTTCGGCTCAGGTCATGATCTCACAGTTGGTGAGTTCGAGCCCCGCGTTGGGTTCTGCACTGACAGTAGGGAACCTGCTTGGGATTCTCGCTCTCTGCCCCTCCCCCACCTGTGTGCATGCTCTCTTGTCTCTCTAACATAAATAAACAGAAAGAAAGGAAGAAAGAAAGAAAGAAAGAAAGAAAGAAAGAAAGAAAGAAAGAAAGAAAGAAAGAAGAAAAGAGAAAAGAAAAGAAAAGAAAAGAAAAGAAAAGAAAAGAAAAGAAAAG
>NW_024412453.1:9789698-9805472 GCF_014898765.1 Herpailurus yagouaroundi
AGAAAAGAAAAGAAAAGAAAAGAAAAGAAAAGAAAAGAAAAGAAAAGAAAAGAAAAGAAAAAAGAAAAGAAGCTAACTAACTCTGAAGTTGCTAAGACCCACCACCAACCCCAGGACCCTCGATGAGGACAGGAGCAATAACAATTTCATGTGTGCAACGGGTAGAAATGGGTGTTCACCTCCGTTGAGTATTCTTGGTTGAAAGGAACTCTGGGGCTTCTTCTCCCATGCAGCTTCAAAGAAATGGTAAATGTGCTTTGCTATGCTGCAGGTGACAGACACGCCCAGAGGAATGACTGTATCTAATCCCACACCCTGGTCCCATGTGACCTGAATGGTGTCTTCCTTCTCTGAGCCTCCCACCCCAGCTCCAAAGCACGGCCCCCTAAGCCACAGAGCCTCCCCGTCCACGAATCAGGACAATACTTCTGTGTCCGGAGTCCCCTTCTCTGCCACCTTCTCTCTCTCCAGATGTGGCCACCAAAACACTCCTCCTCCACCACGTGCCTCCCTGCATCTTCCTCTAAATGTCCCCACGGGCAGTGACACTACAGATACCAACACTTTCAAAGATGATGGGAAGGTCTCCTAAGAGTAGAGCCATCTGGGTCCAAAACTGTCACTAAAGACACACAATGGCTCCCTGGCCAGAATGAGAGACTATGTTAACCCTGCTCAAGTAGAAGGGTGTCACTCAGAAAGGAGAGCGGTCAGAAGTCACCAGGAGCAAAGGAGTCTGGGACAGAAATGTCGAGAGCATGCACTCAGAGCCGCCCAGGGAAAGGCCTCCCTGACAGGTGAGTCCTGACATCAGAGGTCCGCCCACCTCCCAGGGAAACGGGGGCCAGGCCGGGAGGGACTCGATGCCACCTGGCCTTCCAGTCGGGCAGCAGATCGACTCCGGTGCTGTCTCTCCTGTCTTCTGCAGCCTGAGCATAATTGTCTTCCTATGCAACTCCTACCCACGGCGAGTCTGCCCAAGACTGTCACAGGCTCCCGGGACTCCTGGCGGCTTTGTTACCACAGTAAACTAACAAGCTGGCAGGCGGCTCACACACAGCATGTCTGATGAGGATAATAGAGATAAGCTGGAGCTCGGGGTCCCCCAACAGTGACAAGGTGAAGCCTCGGGTCTGGAAGGCTGACAAGCAGAGGCGGGACCAGGGGAAAGCTTCCCGAGAGGATGCTGGAGGCTGGCCAGAGGCCGCTTTCCCCGCAGACCCTGGAGGAAGCCCGCAGAGGGAGGAGGAGTGCTGGGTTCTGGAAGACTCCACCCCAGCACAGAGGGCAACAGGGCAGCGCCCCCGGAGCAGCCAGCCCCCAGCCCCCAGCCCCAAGAGGAAGGGGCTGCCAGAAACGAGACAGCGTGCCTAGTGCGGGCACCTGGCAGCTGGGTAGAAAGGCCCCCTCGGTGGGGAGGGCGACAAGGTGAGTAGGGTGTTGGGTCACCAGCTGGGAGTCCCACACGGGTCCCACGTGGGCGTCAGGACCACCTGCTTTCTGCGAGCCCCCACGTGCACCGTGCTCAGTGGACAATGGCGAGGCACCCAACCCCACCGCTGGCCGCTGGGACCACGGACGGCCACCTGAGGGAAAGGAGAAGCCGGGCCCACCAGCCGGCCCCTCTCAGCGGTTTCAGCGGAGACCCCAGGAGAAGCGCTGGCTGGTAAGAAGGCCGCGCGGCTGAGGCCGAAAGGGGAGAGGGCAAGAGAGAGCAAGACTGTCAAAGGGCAGTGGAGACAGGACAGACCACATGAGGAAGTGCGGGGCGCGGGACGGGGGACACACACGAACGCCCTTCTTCGTTCCAAGTCCCCAGCACGAGATGCCCACGTGGACGGCAGGCTCTCTCGGGGCAGCGGCAGGTGCCTGGCGCCTCTCCCCACATTCACCTGGGAGTCCCCGCCACAAATCTAGAGGAAGGTGAGAGAACACGCCCAGCCCTTCCTCACGGGCCGTGGGCGAGAGGGGACGTGTTCATCCACACCAGCTGCCCTGCAGTCCCGGACTCGCTCCAAGGGCTTGGTACGCCTCAGCTGTCAGGATCACCACCGGCTGCACCTTCTGAAGAGGAGCCCGGCCCGGCGGACTGAGTCACTCAGCCACCACGCTCTGGAGCCTCAGTTTCCGCCAGGAGCACTGCCACCCAGAGAGGTGACCGGCTCACGCAGCTCCTGGAGCCAGGTTCCCTGACCCCCACTCTAGACTGCCACCAGTGAGGGTCCCGCCCGCCCGCCCCTGCGCTCTAGCTACTTGGAGGGAGTTTCTGTCCCCCGCTGGTGACGAGAACAGTCCACCATCCGGTTCACAATGTCAACAGCCTCCTGAGCAGTTGGTGGGCCCTGTTACGTCCTCTCAGACCCGGCCCTGGGAGGGTGAGAAGGGGCCTATACGGGGGGTTGTGGGCAGGGGAGGGGAAGAGGCTGGGGCCTCACTAACCCGGCGGTGTCGCGGGGCCGTGACAGCCGCCGGGCACCGTACTGGCTGCACCACACGCCCACCCCTCGACCAACCGGGCTCATCCGCGTCCCATTCGCCCCTCTCCCGCTGCTCCCTGTGACCTGCTCTAGCTAAAGAAAAGAGTAACAAACCACGCAAGAGCACACTCAACCAAATGGAAGGGGTCCAAAACGCTCATCCACTCTAAAGGCAGGTTTCAAGCAAGCTACTCTCTGACCCCAAGCACTTGGTTGCAAAGGGTGCTGTAACTTTTTCCCTAAGAGGCAACAATAACCGTCACATTGGTGGTCTGCTTGTATATGACCAAGTTCCAAAACAAAATCACTGGGGAGGAAAAAACACAGGCTTGGGGGCTCCTTCATGACGTGTCAGCTGGTTTGGCCCAGCACTCGCTCAGGTGGGAGCAAGTCAAGCCCTCGGGTTCAGCAAGAAGAGAAGCCAAAGCCTCAGGCAGTCCCAACCTCAACAAGCTTCTGCAGCCCTGGGCCCCACACCCCTTCGTGCAGTCCTACTGCAGAGGGGACGCGGACCCTGCTGCTGGCTCCCGGGGCCCAAGCTCATGAATGGACGGAACACGTCATCGGGGAACACCCACCTGCAGGGCCATACGAGCCCACTCCGCTGACCGGAAAGAGGACATCGGCGTCACCTTGGAGCACCTGCAGCGGGGCCCAGCTGTGCATCTGGGAGAGGCGGGCGTTCGCATCCAGCGGCCTGAGGTGAGAGAGTACAAGCTGCGTGACAGACTGAAGAGCCTCTGAGGGCCACGAGCATCCGCCAGCCTCCCTCAAGTTCCCTCTGGGGAACCAACCAGACCATGACTGAGCTGAAGACAGGAGGCCCAGGCTGGGAGCAGGAGCATGTGGTCCAGACCCAGGCCTCGTACACTCGTGCCTTCAACCAGTGTTTCCTGAGCCCCTACTATATGCCAGGGTCTGTGCTCACGTATATTTTGTGCTGGCCAAAGAGCCAGCAAATAGTGTTTATCCCGCCCTCCGGCAGCTTACAAGTCATAGGGGGACCAGGACATGAACCACACGATCCCACAAGTAGACGTAAGACAGCAGCTCAGATCCATGGAGCTGGTCAGGAAGGCCATGGAAAGCTTCCTTGAAGAAGACAGGTGACAGATGAGAACTGCAAGTGAGACCGCAAGGTCAGCCAAGTGAAGAGAAGGACGAGAGCAACGCAGGCAAGGGAAAAGCATGTGCAAAGTCCTGAAGCAGGAGGAAGGATAGAGTGTCCCAGGCTCTGGAGTGACGGCAGCCACGAGACCCGGGGCGAGTGTCCCTTTGCCTGGCTGGTTCTCGAGCCCTCATTAGTAAAATGGCAGAATCAGACCAGATCGTGTCTGGGTCCCTTCCAAGAAAGGGGGTCAGCTTAAACATAAAGCAGGCTCATAAGAGCTGTCATGGTGTCCCCTTATCCACAAAGTACAAGAGCAACCTGGACCATCTTTGTCACACCAGCTGGTTCAGTTCAGTGAGTCTGAAAAAGGATTTCCCCACTGCAGCAGTTGTCTCTGGGCAAGTAGGAGACATGAATAAATACCAGAATGTGTTTGCAGAGGCTTTAAAGTTCATAGAATCCTCCTTCCATCCTTTCTTCCTTTCTTCCCTCCCTCCTTCCCTCCCTCCCTTCCTTCCTTCCTTCCTTCCTTTCCTTCTGTAACTCAGTTTCTTTTCTGGGACACAGTTATAAAGAAATCCAAAGCAAACCATGGTCATGCCTACTTAACAGAGGGAGGAAGGGAGGGAGGGAGGGAGGGAGGGAGGGAGGGAGGAAGGGAGGGAGGGAGGAGGAGGAGGAGGAGGAGGAGTAAGAGAATGGGAGAGGAAGAGGGGGAAGTGAGGGGCGGGAGAGAGGAAACCAGTTCCAGGAGGTTATGTCACTAGTGCAAGTTCAGCATCCTGGACAGAACCGAGGCTTCAAGGATCTGAGGCCACATCTTCCAAATCCAATCACAATGGGCCCCGTGGCTGCCGCCCACCATGTGGCATGATGTATGCAGTTTTTCTTTTGGTTCAGGGCAGGGATCAAGAATAATTTTTTGTAAAGGACCAAACGGGATATATTTTAGGCTTTGTGGCATAAGTATTCTTCTTTGTTGTTGTTGTCCTTAGCAATCCTTTAAAAAGTAACAACCAGGGAGGTGGGAGGGGTGGGTGGGGGCTGGGCTAGATGAGTGATGGGTACTAAGGAGGGCATGTGATGAGCACCGGGTGTTGTATGGAAGTGATGAATCCCTGAGTTCTACTCCTGAAACCGACAGTTAACTAACTAGAATTTAAATTTTAACAAGGGGTGAGGGGAGAGGGCCCGCCTCTGGGGGCAAGCCTGTGCTGCTTCCAGAGTCGGTTAGAGCTTTTCCTTTCAGTCCTGTCTACCTCTTGGTCAAACATTTGGCTCAGAGCAACAAACGGGAAATAATCCTACCAGAATTTTGCAAACTCCGTCATTTAACCGTGCAGGTCACACCCACAACGAGACGCTCAGCAGACTGGGTGGGGTGCACCAGCAGAACCAAACTTGGGCCGGGCTCTGGGGTGAACTTGGCTGTGCCTCTAGAATCCGTACAGAGCCGCCCTCCTGGGGCTCCAATCTAGCAACTGGTGACCCAGGGGACTCCCAGACACCCAGAGGCGCTCAGGGGGGCCCTTCAGGAGGAGGCGGCAGAATCATTTGCTCCAGGCAAATGGGATTTTCTGCTCTTTCTAAGGGGAAATTTTGCCACTTCTCAGCAACACAGGCAGAGCACAGGTGAAGCCAGGTCCCCTTAGCTGAGATTCAGAACCCAAGCAAAAGGGCCCAAGGGCCACCACCTCCAAAATGACTTAATACTGAAGTGATTCCTAAGGCACAGACCCACTCAGAACGTGGTGCCACATCTGGCTTAAAACCAGTAATGGGTGTTGCTTTTCATCAAAAAAGTCAGACATTCGGGGCGCCTGGGTGGCGCAGTCGGTTAAGCGTCCGACTTCAGCCAGGTCAAGATCTTGCGGTCCGTGAGTTCGAGCCCCGCGTCGGGCTCTGGTCTGATGGCTCGGAGCCTGGAGCCTGTTTCCGATTCTGTGTCTCCCTCTCTCTCTGCTCCTCCCCCGTTCATGCTCTGTCTCTCTCTCTGTCTCAGAAATAAATAAATGTTAAAAAAATTAAAAAAAAAAAAAAAAAGGTCAGACATTTCTTTTAAAAGCTAGAAAATCCCAAAAACCGGGGGGCGGCGGGGGGGGGGAGGGGATACACCAAAAGCAAAACTGCATTAGACACCATTTCCGTAGCGGCTTCGTTCTACACGTATTTTTCTTTAAGAGGTCATAACGAAACTCAATGTAAGATTAATATTTTGCTCCTTCCCACTCCATATTAATTCATAAGTTTGTGTTCACACTACTAAGACACTCTTAAATGTCATTTAAGATGTTCCAGATCCCACTGGGTCCTGTATGGAACTGCTGACTCCCTATATTGTACACCTGAAACTAATGAAACACTACGTTAACTACTGGATTTAACGTTAAAAACTTAAAAAAAAAAAAAAAAAAAGATGTCCAAAATATGCATCATTAAGACGTTCGAGTTTAAACTACACAAGAGCTGAGGTCAGCTCCAGTGTTCTACTTCTGTGAGCAAGGACTTTGGAGTCAAGAGGCAGCAAGGGGTTTTCCTTTCTGGAGGCTCGTTCCTCAGGTAGATTCCCAGCAACAAAACTGCTGAATCAGGTGGGACAAACATTTTGGAGGCTCCTGAGGTCGTGTCAAACCGTCTTTCCACAAGGCGGTCAACACGAGGGACGTGATCTGTGAGGATCCAGCGGCCCTGTGCGCCAGACTCTCCCCATCATCCACTCCACAGTTAAGGCCTACTGTGTGCCTAGAAGGTACCAAGCAGCTGAGGACACGCGGAGAGCAAGCCCTCCCCCCAGGGCACTAACCTAGGGCTCTCCTTTTCTCCGGGTCTCAGTTTAAATCCCCGGGGAAAATTCCAGCTGTCTGCTGCACTCTGCATTTGCTTAATTGCTAGCAAGATGTTAACAGTTTCCCCTATGTTTGTATTTCTTTTTGAATTATGTTTTCACCCCACTTCCCTACTGGTTGTCCAGGGACACACGTCAAGTGACAGAAAAACCCCTTTCTATAATAAAGATATTATCCTCTTGTAAGGAAAAAAAAATAAAAGGCAAATCAAACACTTGTAAATACTGAGGCGGGAGGGACAAGATTTTTTTCCCTCGGTCATCAAAGAAGCGTTTTAACTGCCAGCAAACAGAAACGTAAACCCAGCTTTTGGCCAACAGAGCATTTTAAAGACAATCAGGGCACTGACTGGCCAGAGGCTGTCACATCCACAGAGAGCTTCTCCAGGAAGGGCCACTTTTCCCTCACAAACCTGGCTGTGCTGCTCAACTGCTAAGACCTCTCCTATGAACGTGAGCTTAGAATCAAAAGTATTACTCAGTGGGCCATCTCATCATTCTCCGCTCTTCGCCAAGGGGCTCTGCAGAATGCTCAATCAAGATCCCCCGCCTTACGCCAGGGAGAGTCCGTCCAGAATGTGCAGGAGGCCCAATGGCCTAGAAGGGCCCGGGCCCCTGTAAAGGTCACCCTGCACTGTTTTGTGTCTTACACATCACAATGCCGGCGGTGGCTACCTTGGCTCGCAGGCTGCCCTCCCGCTCAGGCTTCCCTCAATGGCCCCAGGCTAATAGGAAGAAAAATGACTGTGTCTGGGGACAAAAAATACACAGGGTGAATCAACTCAGAGATGCACTCACCCACAGAGACACTGAATGCAAGTGGCACGTCCCAAAAGGCCCTGCTTAAGAACAAAGGGCTTATGTGGATGTTATGTGGCAACGTGGCTAGGCCACGGCACCAAGATATCTGATCAAACGTTGTTCCAGTTGCTTGAGGAAGTATGTTCAGATGAGATTAACACCTAAGACGGTGGACTCTGAGTAAAGCAGATCACCCTCCATGTTTGGCTGGGTCTCATCCAATCAGCTGATGGTCTTAACAGGAAAAACCGAGGTCCCCCAAAGAAGAAGGAATTCTGGGGGCGACTGGGTGGCTCAGTCGGTTGAGAGTCCGACTTTGGCTCAGGTCATGATCTCCCAGTGTGTGAGTTCGAGCCCCGCGTCGGGCTCTGTGCTGACAGCTCGGAGCCTGGAGCCTGCTTCGGATTCTGTGTCTCCCTCTCTCTCTGCCCCTTCTCTGCTCATGCTCTGTCTCTCTCTGTCTCAAAAATAAATAAAAACATTAAAAAAAAATTTTTTTTTAAAAAAGAAGAAATTCTGCCAGCAGCCTGCCCCTGGACTGGAAATGGAGCTCCTCCCTGGGTCTCCAGCCCGCTGGCCTACGCCCTACAGATCCTGGACATGTCAGGCGCCCACAATCACATGAGCCCATTCCTTAAAATCTATCTAGACAGACAGATCCAGACAGACGGTAGCATCCCCCTCTCCTTATCCGCAGGGGATACGTCCCAAGACCCCCCAAGGAATTCCTAAGAGTACACACATTGCTGAGCCCTCTATAGATATACGGTGTTTTCCTATCCATACACACCTATAGTAAAGTTTAACTTATAAATGAGGCACATTAGGAGATTAACGACAGTAACTTACAATGCAATATGACAACTGTAACCGTGATCTGCCACAAAAGTTTCGTGAATGTGGTCTCTCTCTCTCTCTCAAAATATCATACTGCACTGTAGTCACCCTTCTCGTGATGACGTGAGATGACCCACTGCCCACGTGATGAGGAGGCAGGGAAGCTGAAGGACTCCACAGAAATCGGCTTTTTGCTCCCCTTCCTGCTGCTTTTCCTGCTAAGACCCGCAACCCCACGTTACACGTGCCTCAAAATGCAAATAGCAGACGTCCTCCTTGTAAGGGACAAGGAGCGAACGATTTCTTTAGACCAGATCACATCCAAGGAAGGACCAGGCTAGAACAGCCGGAGGAAGGTCTCAGAGAGTATTCCAGACCACCGGCGCTAGACCCCTCGACGCCAAGACCCCCCTGGCTCCAAGGCGTAACACCTGGATCCTGGTCTTTGTTCTAAGCGGTTCCCGGACGCCCAAGAGGTGACATACCCCAGAGCACAATCCTCACTAAAAACCCCGGGCTCCAAGCAAGGACGTGACTCTGTCCTTCCCTTGCTGTGTCTCCCAGACACACCGTCCCTGTACTCCACGCCTTCAGCGAGTTCTGTCTTCCTCTGCTGCTGGCTCGAGTTTGATTTCTAGCCTGTGTGCAGCCAGGGCCGCTCGTGGCTGGTCCTGTGGGAGCCCTTCTGGGTCCTCAGACCCAGCCTGCCGGCATCAGTGAGATGAAGCAGAGTGAATGTGGGCGCGTGATGCAGCGCAAGGCCACTGCGGACCTCGTGATGAGCCGGGAGAAGGAGCGCCACTGCTCCAGGACCACGGTTGGCTCCGGGGGAACGGAAACCGTGGAAAGGAAACCGTGGCAAGTGGAACCGCGGACAAGCAGGCAGGACTCCTGCCCACACGCAGACACACGCCGCCCCCATCGGTTCTGCTTCTCTGGAGACCTGGACTCATACAGCGGGTCACAGCACGTGGGTCCCAGGTGGCCAACGCTCATCCCTCTGGACAAGAGCAACACTCCGGGGGACCTACCCCAACACACCCTCCAGGAGTAGAAGAAACGCTCGTGCGTGAACATGTCCAGTTCAGAGTGGCTGATCACAAGAAAGGCAAAAACGGAAGCAACAACATCAAAGGCCAACAACCGAAATACTGAACGCGGGGGAAAGAGACGTTAGCAAATCGTGACAAGTTGATCCGACGGACTCTCAACCAAGCGATATCCCCACGTCGTGTAGAAACGTGGAAAACAGCTGACAGTAAAAGCGTGGGAGCACAGCGCAACCGAACCTTAGGGCCCGCCCTGCCGCTGCTCTGACACAACTCTGCTGTCTGCCTTCATCCACCGAGCGAGCGTGGCACCCACCAGCCTCCCAGGGCGGCTACGCGAGGAGCCCGCCGTGCCCGGCCTATCACAGGTGATCGATACGGTAGCGCTGCTCAGACGGGCACCCGTGTGAATGAGGGCAGAAGAGCAGAAATCAGAAACAGGCACCGTGTCATGAGACAGAACGAGGCGGGACATGAGAAGCTCACAGCCAGAGACGCTGTGCCCCTAATCCCACCGCGGGGTGTCGGCGTCTCCAGGTGATGCTGTCACGGGCTGGGTGTGAAGCCAGCGTGACGATGGCCCCGTGCACCGCAAGGCCCAAGTGAAGGGGCAGCTCGTTCATCCGGTGCTCAGAGCAAGACCAAGCACAGGAATGGGTACAGAGCAGCGGGAGCAGAAGCAGCTGACCTGTGTGCCTTCTTGCTGCCAAAGGCCCCACGCACGTCTGCCGCTAACTCAACGACTCCGAGAAGCAGGTGCTGTTTTGCTCCCAGGTCTCAGATGAGGCCTGAGGCTCTGGGAGGTAAACGTGTCCAAGCAAAGCCACGCAGCTAGGAAATGAGAAGCCAGGCTGTGTCGATTCCAGGATCCACGCTCTGCACTGTGCTATTGTGCTTTTCTGCCCCCGTGTGCATCAGGGCCCTTCCAAACATCCACCTACCGCCAAGTCCACTGGTCAAGAGGCAAGTGCAGGCAAATTCCTGCTGTTCACGCCCCGGTACATAAACAGAGAAACTGGCAGCCTGCGACTGTGCTCTAGAAAAACCCTGCCTCTCTCCCGAGCTTCCTGTGCGAGGAGCAAGTTAGAGACACAAGCAACATCCAAGCAACAGGAATGAAGGACACGTACCTAAGGCGAGAACGTCAAGGCACGCGTCTTGATACCAACTTCAGAAGAAGGACCTTCAAATGCACTCCCTTCCCTCGAGTTCGTTCTCAGGAAGACAGTAAGCTAACGCTCCTTCCTCCTAACTCAAGATCAGAAAAGCGAATGATGCCTCCTATAAACCGTGTGTGCGCTCACTTCACCCGAGGCTGCAGAAAGAGAAAGCCGTTAACGCGCCAACCCTACGCTAAAAGCTCCAAGTGGAACTTACTTCTCAGGCGACCCCGAGTGTCCCAGGCACTTCCTTCCGGACATGCTCCCTCCGTACACATCATCCTCGTTGTTATCCACATCCTCGTCATCGATGCTTTTCACGTCGAGCTTCTGGTACCCAAACTCCCCATTCAAAGACAGAGAATCAATTTTCCATGAGTTGCTGCTCTGACTTCCGTTGGAATTTGGCCCGAAGGGGCTTTCAAAGGCCGACAAGATGTTGACCGAGGAGCGGTCGGAGTTCTCCTCTGAACTCTCCCCGGCCCCGGGTATCTTCTTAAAAACATCGCCAGAGTTCTCCTCTTCGTCATCGTCAAACGAGATGATGTTGGTCACCTTTTTCTTCTTCTTCCGCTCCTTTTTACATTTGGCATCTGGTGAAAGAACATACGGTGTCACAAGAAGTAGGCAAGATAAAGCCACAATTGAGCCATGTGGCGTCTACATCGTGGAAATTCCTCCGCTGGTCAACGGAAAAATACGCTTCAGATACATTCAGATTTTTTTTAATCCTCGAGGGAGAAAAACCTGTCTACAGGAGACTGAACAAAATGGATGTGGGACTACACTTCCGGGGTAAACAAACACACCACAGAGCACACATTACAACTGTCCCTTCTGAGCACTTTGATTCAGAGGGTGCTCCCACTCCTGAGACAACTTTCACTTTGGAAAGCACTCTCCTGGCTGACTGATGAGACCAAGAACACCCGTTTGGGGTGGTGGTCAATGGTCCCCTTTACAATGGGACTCGGCTGCTCCTCCTTCTGAGGGTGTGTCTATTTCCCCACCCCCTTGAGCATGGGCTGGCTCAGTGCTCACACCTTCCCTGCAGCATGTGGCACAAGTAACGGGGAACTCTGGAGCCCAGCCATCAGCAGGTGCTGCACCCCCTCGAATGCTGCCCTGAAACTACCGGGGAAGGAAGCCAGTCTAGCTTATCAGAGCAGAGGAGGCCATGTGTAGAAAAACAGATGCCCCAGCCAACAGTGGGCACTATTCCCCGGCACATGAGTGAGACCGTCTTAGATCTTCCGGCTCAGCCACCAGCTCGGGACAGCCCCATGAGGAAGCCGAAGCGACACCAGCAGAACTATCCCATCAATGCACAGTCATCAAAAAAATAATAAATTGTGGTTGTTTCAAGCCACTACACTTTGGAGCTGTTTGTTACACAGCAAAGACTACCTGAAACAGAAATCAAGGCTGTCTTGGTGACTAGTACTTATGTGAACCAGTTTGTTCACCCATCTTAATCGTCCAACTTGGGTGTGAGACACTTCAAGCGGACTCCAGACACTCCTTCCCGTCTGAACCACATGGGGATGCTTCACCAGTGTATCAAACGCTGAGACAGTGTCAAAAGCAGAGTCCCCAAAATGGATGGAAAGAACGCTCCTTGGGGTATACAATTTCCAGGGTCTTTGCTTCACAAAGCCCCCAACGGTCCTATTTCCTATCATTTGCTGGGGGTCTCTGCCAGAGAAGGGGAGGACCAGACAGATAAAGTCAATGTACACCAAAGACCCCATGGGTTCTGAATCTTCACCGTCAGTAATAATTCCAAAGAGATGCCCATGATCACTGCCTCGTTTAAGAGGTTTGAGAATACTAGGACTACGTACTTAAACCCCACATCTCCAACTTTGCTGTAGCAACATGCTGGACGCCCCGGAAGGCTCAAAGCGTATCACAGACTTCTCATAAAACTGATCTCAACTAAATCAACTTTGCCTCCCCACAGCCTAGAGTCAAAGCTGACCAACTCCTCCCTCCCCCTTGGCCTGCACCTGTCACCTCCCCCTCCCCCCCGGCAAGAGTACACATTCTTGATAGCACTCCCTGCTTGACTTTTATCCCATTTATCAAGAGGATACTCACTTATTTGTATAATTTGCCATCAAATGGGTACCCCTACCCAGCCCAAAGGACACTGCGGTCTAAATGTTAGCAATCTTCCTAGTTCCCCACTGAGCACACAGAACGCAGTGAAACAACATGTGAACAAAGGAAGGAATAAATGCATGAAGTTCCAGCTCTTCTGTTTTCATGCGACTCACACACCCTCACGTTCAGTGTGCTCTCGGTGAGCTGTCTGCTCTCCCACCATATCATCTCCACAGCTCAGCAGGGCTCTCAGCCCCTTCCAGAGTGAGTTAGCGGAAGAAAAATAAACACAAACGTGAACTAAAAATGAAGGGAACATAGATTTCATTCCCCTTGGGACTTTCAGACCACCAGATGCATCCCTCTTGGCCGCGGCCAGTCGTCCTTTCACCCGAACCCCCTGTTCCACCGCGCACGCCCCATCCTGCTCACCGGTGCTGACGTGCTTGGACACGACGGGCAGGGGCTCCGTGTCCTGCTCGGGTTTGATAAGGATGGAGACAGCAGAGGACGCTGTGATCTCCCTGAAAAGGCTGCTCACTCCTTGCGTGGATTCCTTCAGCAAGGAGGTCACGTTCTGCGTGGACTCCTTCAAGAGGTCTGAGACGGTAGGAGCAAACTTACTCTGCCCATTTAAGTCCTTGTTGTCGATGTTAATTGCGAAGAGGATAGAGTTCAGACCTGCCCCAAAAAAGGGAAAAGTCTGGAGTGTCTGCCATGGGAGAGTCACGCCCCCACCACGATGAACACGTGGGGCCTGGCAGAACACGCAAGAGGGGACCGGCTGATCTTAAACACGGATTAAAAAACCTCCCACAAAATGGGGTCAGTAGACACCAGCGATGGCAGGAGGGGAGTCTTTCCAAATCCTCTCCCTATCTGTGGAAGAAAGGAGGTCAGCCTGGGGGGAGGTTAAGATGTAAGCCCTGGGGTCAGAGGGCCTGCGGTGAATCCTACCACGTTCTAGGAGACCTTGGTCAGGCCATGCACCACCTGAGCTTCAGCTTCCTTATCTGTAAAACGGGGCCAACAGCATCGCTTTCACAGGGTGTCAAAGACAATCACCCACCAAGAACACTCAGCTCAGTATGCAACCAAAAATGTGTGCCAACCAGTATCATTACCACAATTACTTTAGGTAAAAGCTTGCAGAATTCTGGCCTACCCAGAATTCACGGTCAGAGCCTGACTTCTCCTCCTCAGTGGACACGACTAACATTAACTCTCAATATGTGGGCCTTAGTGTGAAACTTCAGGGGGGGGAAAAAAAAAAGGAGGGAGGCAAGGAAGGATTTTAAAGAAAGAAGCAAGTTACCCACTTGCTCACCCTTTGAGTGAAAGGGTGTTGGGCTCACCCTTTGAGTGAAAATCAAATGATAATCTAACGATTCACCAACTAACATCAATCCAGGGCTCTCACGATGATAAATCACATGTTACTCTCGTCACGTGTGATTCTCTCATGGCACTATGAAAACAATTCCCATGCTATCAAGAACCCTGCCTTGCAGAGGAGCAGGCAGTAAGGGTGACAGAGCTCACAGGATCTGCCCCAGGCCACCAGCCAGGAAGGGGTAGGGCCAGGCTTCAAAGGCAGGTCTCCTGCTTCCAAATCCCCAGGTCTTCATGTTATACTTGTAAAGCCACGGCCAAAGCCCCCACCCCCAGGCTTTCCTTACCAGGGTATCCAATTCAAGACAAATGGGCTCAGTAATCAATTCCACCAAAGGAAGGGCAGTGGCCAGTGACCCATTAAGTCAGCAAGGGACAGGGAAATGGCAGCATCCCCTGGAGTTATAAATTCCCTCCCAGGTAGCCGACTGTGCTCACCACACTTCAAGGACTCATCAATCCTGGCCTGAGCCAGGCTTACCAGCTGCCATGGTGGGAAGCATGCTAGATCTTTCTTCATCCATCACAAAAGACCAGTCTTCATAAAAAGTGCTGCAAATTGAAAGAGAAAGGGGAAAAGCTCTGAACAGCAGTTCTCTGCATCCATCAGCCAAATAAATTCCCTTACATGGCTCCCTGGAAAATCCACGCCCGGTCATCCCAGAGCAGAAATCCAAGGTCTCCATGGGGATGAAGCTTCTGGTTGTAAAGGACTGAAGGTATATATCCTACGACTTCCTCATTGGTGCCCTGAGCTCCAGTGTACTGAAATGGGCAACGTAAACAGGGTATTTATATCAAGAAGCAAAGGGGAAGGACACAAACAGAGAGGTAGTGCTCACTCAGGCAATGTCTGTAAGACACACAAGAAATCCAAGCTGGCCCCCTGACCAAGCTACCGCAAGAAACAACTTCAGAAAGAAATTCTAGAATTCTGTGGCTCCAGCAACCACAACATTTGCATGAAATACTTCCTTGGGCTGCAGACCCAAAAGCCCGAGTTATCCCTGGAAAGGGCTGGGAAGCTAAAAGGGCCCCATGAATCTAAATGGCTGTAGCAAGAGGTCAGCAAGGCCTACAGGGATTGTCCAAGGTCGTTGGCAGTAATGGTACAGGCAGGGCTCCAAGCAGGTCTCCCAGCCCAGTGCCCTGGCTCTTTATCCAACCCTTGCTAAACCACAGCAAGCCAATATCCTCAACCCCTGACTAGGCCACCACGTAGGAGAACTCTCAGTTAATTGCCTCAAAGCTCAAATCACTGAAGCACCATCAGTGGTGAGGGTCATGGGGTTCAGCAGGAGACGGGATGCATTCCCCGCTCAAGTGACTGAGGACAACTAACACGAAAGAAGAAACGCCCCACTTTCAACAGACTCACCCAGCAGAACGTCAGCAGAAGCACAAACGTGTTTGAGCTGGCATGCCAACTGTACCTCCAATTCCCAAGGCCGTGACTCTTTAAAAATCTAAGCCAGGTTCCACGTGTATAAGTGAATTTGGTTTTCCCACAGCTAGGTGGATAAGTGGCTAGTGATTCAGCTAAGTTCAACTGTGATTCGGCTGTTCGTTGTTAACAGTCCACCTTGAAATGGAGTGGGACAACTCGGAACTACTTGCAAATGATCTGCTGGGAGGAGCTTCCTGGAAATGTAAGAAACGGGGTGTATTCTCCTCAACTAAAACCGCTTAATGCTCAGGGTGGGGTTGGGGGGTGGTGCACACAGACGTTCACAGCCTCCCAGCCCAGAGCTGAACAGCACACGGGTGCTGTCCAGCATGGTATTCCTGGCCCCCATGCCTCCCATTTCAGACCCACAGTCTGAGTGTCCAGCCAAGCGAGGTGCCAGGAGCATCATCACCGGGAGAACTTCAGGGATATTTGTAAGGACCTGACTGGATCATCCCAGAACACATAACAAACTGCTGGTAGGGAGATGACCAGAAGCAGCACACACACACACACACACACACACACACACACACACACACACACACA
>NW_024412453.1:9805482-9825597 GCF_014898765.1 Herpailurus yagouaroundi
ACACACACACACACACACACACACACACACACACACACACACACACAAAAACAGAAGGGGAGACAAGCCAGGGAGCACGTGGCAGCAGATAAAATCGTGGCCATGCATCACAACACTGATGAAATGCCAGCTTACTGAATTAAATGAGATTAATTCACTGAAATCAAATCCTCACTACTGAGGATCTGGGCACTGCTAATGTGGAAGCTATTCAGGTCACCAGTGTGGGATGGATCACCGTCCCTTTGCATCATCAGGTGACACAAAACGACATGTCTCATCCACCATTCTCAGGTGGTAAATAACAGCCACTAACACAGAGATATCATCAACACCACGAGTATAGGAAAATGGCAGTGCTGTCACACGGTTTTGAAAGGAACGTGGCTGACGGTACCACAGTTGACCCATATTCGGTGCCCTCTCCCCACTGCTCTGTGACAGCCAGGCACCCCCACCTTGCCGAGCTAGGCCGCCGCCATGTGACTTGCTGGCCAATGAAATGTGAGTGGAAGTGAAGGTTCTCTCTGGGCAGAAGCTTTAAAAACCAACACTCAGTTCAACCCACATCCCTTCTTCCTACCTCAGCGACCGTGGAAGCAACGTTCACACGGAGCCTATGTCAGCCTGGAACCCTGAGATGGGAAACCCAGACTCATCCACGGCAGACACGTAGCAGGGGGAGAGGTAAATGTGGCTACTATCTCAAGTCACTGAGGGTTTTATGATATTTGTTTTGGCAGCAAAACATGACCTATACTAACTGATGGAGTGAGCTTTAAGTCTACAATCAAGGGGAAAACAAAAAGAGGAAACATCATAAAATAGCTAATTTTAAACTAACAATTGACTTCTATCCCCTACACAAAACTTCCCTATTTCTTTCAGTCAGTATGGGATTAACCTCAAAAAAAAAAAAAAACAAAACAAAACAAAAAACAAAAAAACAGAAGGAATTGTAAAGAACCGAGCACAAAGGAAAAACACACATGAAACTTATTCTGAACACCCAGTATCTGAAGAGAAAGAAATTCTGGATCTGAAAGAAGCCCAGATTAAACCACCAAAGGAAGAGCAGGCTATGTCCCGGGATGACAGCTCCCTCTGCGTCCCACACCTACATAATAATAAACATTTATGGAGTGCTTGCTGTCTACAGGTGCCATGCTGAGCCCTTTATGAGCTTCCACTCTGGCACTAATTCTCCGACCAACCGTGCCCACAGCACAGCTGAATCAACAGGGACTATCGGAGGGGAACCCGCCCGCCCCGATGGGGAGACTGGGATGCAAACCCGGGCAGTCAGATTCTGCAATTCCAAGCGCTCGGCTACCCCTCCCCGCAGGTGCCCATCCCGGGTACCTGAGCCTGCTGCGGTCGGCCAGGAGCATGTGCAGGTACCGCTCTAGGGAGTGTTCATTGAGGGCACAGCGGAGCCAGGCCCGGCCGCGGCCCACGTCTGAGGCGATGTGGCGCAGGGAGTAGAAGCGTGGCAGCTCGTGCTTGCTGAGGACCTCCTTCACGTAGAACCAGAACACAGGCTCTGCAGAGAGAGGGATGGACACTGTGGCACTCAGCCTGGGACGCGCGGCATTTTACAGTTCCCAGTCATTTCTGCAAAAGAGTTACTTCCTTAGCACAGAAAAAGAAAGGCACCAAAGAGTGTAATTTTGAATCCTGGTTTCTTTCCTTACTGATCTGGATCACAAAGTTTTCCTATAACATTTAAAAATCTTTGAAGACATTCGGGGCACCTGGGTGGCTCAGTTAACTGTGCGTCCAACTTCGGCTCAGGCCATGATCTAATGGTACGTGGGTTCAAGCCCCGTGTCGGAGTCTGTGCTGACAGCTCCGAGCCTGCAGCCCGCTTCGGATTCTGTGTCTCCCACTCTCTCTGCCCCTCCCCTGCTCATGCTCTGTCTCTCAAAAATAAATAAACATTGAAAAAAAAGTTTTTAAGATCTTTGAAGACATGGTATTTGACAGCCTCCCAGTTAAACATAATTGAACGATTTCTCTTCTGCTGGAAACATGATATATTGCCAATTATCCCTACTTACTGCTTTGAACATTCTTGTACATAACTGTCCGCATTTCTACTTCCCTACAAAAGATTTCCATATGACGGAAGGAGAACAGACTTGAGGCTTTAAGGAAGAGCTAAGAAAGTTATTGTATCTCCTCACATCCTGCCTTTTTCATCCACACACAACAGATTTTTTCATAATTCTAATTCTAGTATCTACCTAATCTTGTGATCAATTTTCTGCACATTGGCTCGTCAACACTTTTTCATGCTGTCAATAACAGCAACAACAGCACCTGGAACTGTGGATGGACCCTTATGAGCTAAGTCCCAGCCACCGCACTGAAGACTTTACACCTGACCTCAGTCCTCTTAAGCACCAAGGCCATCTCTGTGTCAAAGACAAGGTCCAAAGCCTGACCAATGTGTTCATTTCACCCAGGGATACACGATCAGTAAGTGGTACAGCAGAATGGGACCAGGGAGCCGCCTGACTGCAAACCGCTAAATCAGAGAGCCTTTCGCAATGAGGGAGGGTTCTACCTTCATCAAAACGGTCATGTTCACAACTGCTTACTATCCCAAAGGGGGAAATGCGGAGTCTCTGCGGACAGACGTCGATTCTACTCCTGGAGCTAAACAGGATCACAGACCCCTCTGAGAAGGAGACGTGATCTTTCCACCTTCCTTCTAGAAGAATGCAAAGACACGCATCTCCATAAACTGTATCCCAGGTTAGTAAGCTCGCTGGAAGCATTCAGTTCAGCTCAGTCAGCATGGACTGCATTTGTTTTCAAGTTTCCTCTACTTACTTATTTTGAGAGATGGAGAGAGAGAGAGAGAGAGAGAGAGAGAGAGAGAGAGAGAGAGAGAACACAGGGGAGGAGCAGAGAAAGAGGGAGAGGATCCCAAGCAGGCTCCATGCTCTCAGGTGAGGGGCCCAATGCAGGGCTCGACCTCACAAACCGTGAGATTGTGACCTGAGCCAAAATCAAGAGTCAGACACTTTAACCAAATGGGCCACCCAGGTGCCCCTGGACTGCATTTTTTTTTAATTTTTTAAGTTTATTTATTTTGAGAGAGAGAGAGAGAGAGAGAGAGAGAGAGAGAGAGAGAGAGGGAGCACAAGCAGAGGAGGGGCAGAGAGGGAGTGAATTCCAAGCAGGCTCAGCATGTCAGCACAGAGCCCGAAACAGGGCTCGAACCCATGAACTATGAGATCATGACTTAAGCCGAAATCAGAAGAAGGGCCCTTAACCAGCTGAGCCTCCCAGGCGCCCCTGGACTGCTTCGTGGGAGCTGCCACGGGCCGGGCAAGGCTGTGGGCTACCAGGTAGATAAGGATTCACGCCCGCCCAACAAGCTTCCAGTCCAGCAGGCCACACAACAGTGAAGAGACCAATCAACACAATGGCCCTGGTCAGCTCCCTCGGCCACGCTAAGCTTCAGATTCCTCTCCCTTCAAATAAGCCCCAAAGTGCAGAATCACTCAGAGATTTCGGGGAGACCAGAGAACAGGGAAGCAACGCCTGAACACGACACCCGGGCCATGATGGCCAACCACCATTTGCTCAATGACTACCTTCTCGAACCAAAGCAATTGTGTTGTTTCCTCTTCTCCTTTTTCTGGTAACAGCAACTGAATGCATACGTAGGGGGACCTGTGGATCCAGCTAACCTCCAGGATCAGACGTAACAAACACCTCGGGAATGACTGGAAAAACCAACGGAGCCGCTCACTCAGGACTACCTTGTGTCTCAATCCCTAAATGCCACACGAATCCCCTTCCCGAGCTCGTGAGGTCAGCCCAGACCACACGTGTGCATCACGGACTTTCTTCCGCTCAAAGCCTCCCTCGGAAACCAGGACTGGCGACGGCGAGAGCAAGAGCCCAGGCCGAAAGGCCCATCGCTTGTTTTGAAACATGCCGAACAACTGTCTGCATCTCTGTCGTGACTCAAATCAGGTGACTCTCACCTGCATCCGGTCTTTCTCGAGAACTGCCGTGACCTACGTCTGACCTTGAATGTGTACGCAGCACCTGAACGTGTGTTTTCACCTTTCAATTTCGTAAATTGCTTAGCGCTACAGAATCCTTCTAAAGCCTGCCAAAGTGATGCCGGCGATGATAAGAATTATCCCGGCAGGGCTCCACCTGCACTGCCAGCATTAATACGGTCTATTTCCAGTGCCTCTCACCTCACCTGCCACTTAAGGCTTGCAGCGTCCGTAACTTAATTTCAGGATTAACATCGATCCCTTATGGCCTGAAACCAGGGGCTGATTCCAAAAGGGGGTGAGGGCTCCTGGTTCTCCAAACGCCGGAAAGCCGTCTGCCCACACAAACGAGAGCCATGCAGGGGGCGCTGCGGTGAGCTCCCTCCCAGGGCACCTTTCACAGAGGACGACGAACACCACAGGCCCTTTGGCAAAGTTTCTAACAGGACTCAACTTTAATAGATGCTGAGACGCTTTGGACAAGGACAAAAACCCTGACTCAAATTCTAGTTCAGGCACCGTGTGGCCTTGGGCAACTTATTCTGTCCTTCATGTTCCCGATCTGTAAAATGGGGATAACAGTACCCGCCTTTACGGTTTGTGACAAGGGGAAAAAATGAGAAAATAAAGCTTAAAAAGCTTTGGGCCAAGGCACCACAGCAGGCAAGCAGTATCCCTTCCCCCCTTTCTTCCGTGAGCCGTGTCCCTCCTTCCTAGGAGAACCGCATTCCATCTGGTTGCCTGTGAAGCTCTCCTCCCACTGGGGTGGACAGGTAACCCAGCGGGGCAACCACCTGGAGGAGCAGGGTGTAGACCACAATTGGCCTCGCTCACCACCCTGTGCTCATCCCGGCCCTGATTACTATCTTGGGCATCATTTTTTTTTTTTTCTGTATTAATTCTGACTTTTTAAAAATATTTCACGAAGATGTCATTTCTCTTGGTTGCTAAATTTTTGTGCCCCCATAAATTTTGAGGCTGCAACAAATGCCTTACTGGCCTCACCCTAGTCCCAAGCCTTGGACCACAGGCTTCTCCCCACAGCTTCTACACGAACCACTAGAGAAGAGACCTTGTCTCTTCCAGAACCGAAGTCAGCAAACAGTGGCCTAAGGGCCAAACCTGGCCCACGACTTGTCTATGTAAGTGAAGTTTTACTGGACCGCAGTCGTGCCCATGTGTAGACATACTGTCTGTGGCTGCTTTCCTGCTACACAGTCCTAGCTGGGGAGTTGCCCACAGACCCCCAAATACCTACTATGTGATCCCTCAAGGAAGAGGCTGCCATCCACTGTGCTAGAAGCAGGAGCTCTAATAATCCTGTAAACCTGGAGCCACCTGGGGCTCTTTTTCCTCCCTCTCCTGTAGACTGCACCCACCTGGAAAGACACCCCCCCCCCAGACAGAAGTAGGGCTGAGAGCCAGAGACGGGTGCGGGGGGTGCTGAGCCCCGGAACCCAGCTCGCCCTCAGTTTCCTGTTACCTGAGTTAGAAGTGCCCTGTTTTGCTGGCATCTATGGGGCTTGCTGTCCCCTGCAAGCAGAAGCAGCCTGATGCTGTGACAGAGAGTATGCTCTTCGGTCACCTGACAATCATTTACAGGGGACAGGGGACACACCAGGCACCGAGCAATAGCCGCATGCAGAAAAGTGAAGAATGCATCCCTCAAAAATACACAAAAACAAAAAAAGCCCTGCTCAACAAGAAACAGAAAGCCCAACAACAGGGGGCCAGGCTCCTTGTAGACGAAGAAAGGATTGTTCTTCTCACACACTTAGTCTGGAGGTAGGCAGCGGGTTCAAAGGCTCTGTCGCGGGGAGAATCTCCGAGCTCCTGACCTTCCCCTCACTGTCTCGGAGCGCTGCCACCACGCTGGGCATCACATCCACAATCAGAGCACAAAGAAAGAGGACAGGATAAAACCAACCCCATCACCCCTTTTTTTTTTCCAGGCTGGCGTAAGGAATCCCAGAAAACCAAAGGGAGCAGAGATACAGACTGTCAAGACTGGCTTAATCACTTAGGATCCATTACCTAGAAGACATCCCACAGCCCCAGGCAAAATCAAGATCTGTGAAGCCAAAGAAGAAACGGGTCATGGATTTTAAGTAAAAAAACTAACAGGGGGACCTGGGTGGCTCAGTCGGTTGAGTGTCCGACTTCAGCTCAGGTTATGATCTCACGGTCTGTGGGTTCGAGCCCCACGTCGGGCTCTGTGCTGATGGCTCGGAGCCTGGAGCCTGCTTCGGATCCTGTGTCTCCCGCTCTCTCTGCCACTCCCCCACTCTCACTTTGTCTCACTCTGTCTCTCAAAAATAAATAAACGTAAAAAAATAAGTGTTAAAAAACTAACAGAGTCACGCATACACGCCGTCAATGATTCCAGGGACAAAAGACAACCAAGCACCCCCTTAGTCCAGCCTCAGGCTTAGGTGAGCACAGATGCCCCCCAAACCCAGTCACATCCAAATCTGCATGAGCCTGACTATGAGACACCACTGGCTCAGCAAAGCGGAGTCCCCAGTAAGGGGCTGCACCCAGCCATCCCCCAAGCAGCCACAAGGCTGCCTCCTGAAAGCAGGACACAGGAAGTGTGGTTTAAATGTCACATCAAAAAGACTTGTAAAAAGTACGTAAACTTGATTTTTTTTTTTGCTTTTTTAAAAATCATGGTGAAATATACATAATGAAATGTACCGCATTAACCATTCTTTTTAATTTTTTATGTTTATTTTTTTATTTTTGAGACACAGCACAAGTCGGGGAAGGGCAGAGAGAGAGGGAGACACAGAATCCCAAGCAGGCTCCAGGCTCCGAGCCGTCAGCACAGAGCCTGACGTGGAGCTCGAACCCTTGGAATGCGAGATCATGACCTGAGCCGAAGTCAGACGCTCAACCTACTGACCCACCCAGGCGCCTCTAACACGTTAACCATTTTTAACTTAGAATTCAGTAGCATTAAGTACAGTCACCATGTTGTAGGACCATGACTACCATGTAACTTTCCATCATCCCAAACAGAAACTCTGTACCCATTAAACACTAACTTCCCCATTGTCCCCTGTCCCCAGGGGCCTGTATTTTACTTTCCATCTCTGGTAATGTGACTATTCCAGATACTTCTTCTGTGTGGAATCCATTCAACATACGACCTTCTGCGTCTGGCTACTCTCATTTAGCATCACGTTTCAAGGATCATCCACATTACAGTATTTATCTGTACTTCATTTCTTTTTGTCTGAGTAATATCCCCACTATATGGCCATACCACGTTGCATTCATCTATTCATCTGTCGACAGACATTTGCCTTTTTTGCATCTTTTGGCTCTTGTGAATAATGCTTTTAGGAACATTTTTGTATACAAGTGTCCGTTTGAGTCCCTGCTTTCAATTCTTTTAGGTCTGTATTTAGGAGTGGAATTGCTGGATCGTACAATAATTCCGTTTACTTTTTTTTTTTTAAGTTCATTTACTTTTGAGGGAGAGAGACAGTCTGAGTGGAAGAGGGGCAGAGAGAGAGGAAGACACAGAATCCGAACCAGGCTCCAGGCTCTGAGTTGTCAGCACAGAGCCTGACATGGGGCTCAAACTCACAAGTGGTGAGATCCTGACCTAAGCCGAAATCGGACACTTAACAGACTGAGCCACCTGGGTGCCGCTATTTACCTTTCTGAGCAGCTATACCATTTTACATTGATATATTTTTTATTAATAGAGATGGAATGGCCTTTATTTCTGTGCAACTGAAATTAACTCTGCTATTAAATTCTCTCTTGGGAAAAAAACCTTAAACTTGCCAATTAAAGGTAACTATAGCCACTTCCAGATTTTTTTTTAATTTTACAGAGAGAGTGTGTGCACACGAGTGGGGTAGAAGGGCAGAGAGAGAGAGAATCTCAATCAGACTCCCAACAGACTGCTCAATCCCACAACCCTGGGATCATGACCTGAGCTGAAATCCAGAATCAGATGCTCAATCGACGGAGCCAACCAGGCTCCACCCTAGGTTCCTTTCTTAACTGTGGTAAGACTTACTTAACATAAAATCTGCCAATTTAAAGCTTATAATTCAGAACTTGGTACATTTTTAAGAGTGAACAAATGCACAATAGTCACAGATACTGGATCACTTTTGAAGACTCCAGTCTATCTACATTTAAAACCTAAACATCCCGGGGTGCCTGGGTGGCTCATTTGGTTGAGCACCTGACTCCTGATTTCAGTTCAGGTCATGATCCCAGGGTCATGGGATCGAGCCCTGTATTGAGCTCTGCACTGAGCATGGAGCCTGCTTGAGATTCTCTCTCTTGCCCTGTCTCCCTCTGCCCCTCCCCACCCCCCACCCCCCACCTCCCGCCATCGGCATCTCTCTAAAAATGAATTGATAGATGGATAAACACTAAACATCCCTACTGACTCCAGAGAACAAGGGTCAATTATCTTGGTGGAGATGGGTGGAGATCAGAAAAACAAAGCAAGATAAGGAGGATAAACTGCCACCTACTGCCCGGCTGTGGCCTGGCTCCTCCCCCACCTGTGGGCTTCACCCTGTTCCACTCTCCACGCCCCCCCTGCCCCCGACTGACCCTGCTGCAGCCTCGCTGATGTGCCTGACACTCGTCCAACATGCCAAACACGCTCCACCTCGGGGCCTCCCCGGCCATGAACAGAAACCACACCAGGGAGTCCACTGAAGGAATTTCACACAGGCCATTTGTTACAAAGACTTGGCAAGAGCTACGAGGCCAAATAAGAGAATAGTGAGGCCACAGAAATTACTAATGGCAGAAAGCCAATCCATCCCTGAGGCGAGAAGAACAAAAGCAAGAGGTAGTGTTCAAAGTATAAGAACCAGGGTGTCTGGGTTGAGCGTCTGACTTCGGCTCAGGTCATGATCTCGCGGTCTGTGGGTTCGAGCCCCACATCAGGCTTTGTGCTGACAGCGTGGAGCCTGGAGTCTGCTTCGGATTTTGTGCCTCCCTCTCTCTCTGCCCCTTCCCCACTCGTGCTCTGTCTCTCTCTCTCAAAAATAAATAATAAACATTAAAATTTTTTTTGTTGTTTAAAAAAGTGTAAGAACTGAGGGGCACCTAGGTGGTTCAGTCACTTAAGCCTCCGACTTCGGCTCAGGTCATGATCTCACAGTTCGTGAGTTCGTGCCCCACGTCGGGCTCTGTGCTGTCAGCACAGAGCCTGATTCGGATCCTCAGTCCCTCTCTCTCTGCGCCCCTCCTCCACTAGTTCTGTCTCTCTCTCTTTCAAAATAAACAAACTTTTTTAAAAACCTTGAAAAAAAAAGAGTATAAGAACTGAAAGGAGATTTAACAGCAGAGTTAAGTTCAATTGCAAAGAAATAAAGGCAATCCCATCTCTACTAAAAAAAAATTAATTATCAACATAAAACAGCACGGCCACTGTTGACAATAGTTCGGTGGTTCCTCAAAAAGTAAACACAGAATTACCATATGGTCCAGCAATTCCACTCCTAAATACATGCCAGCCGGGCAACAGCTGGACTGTGGCATTGGCACCAGAAAGGACGGTGAAACAGGAAGGCCAAGGCCTAACCAGCAGACCTCATGGGACCTCAAGAGACCACAGAGGAAGCACGGCATTGCTACAGATGCCGTGTGAGGCTGGGAAGAAATGCTCTAGCTTCCCTTTTCCTACCACCTTCTAACCTCATCACTATCTCCCTCTGGACGAGTGTGAAGACAGTGGGCAAGGGAGCCTGGGAAACACAGTCTGCAGGGAAGGCAGACAATAAATTTGAGAGCAAACAGGCAAAGGACTACAGGCTTCTCAATGTGTTGAACTACCTAAGACGTCTTCCCCCAGGTAACAGTATGGCTCCCTCCCTCCCTCCCTCAGGTCTCTATTCAAAAGTCCATAGAGACGGTCTCTGACCGCTCTATGCAGAAGACCGAACCCCCACCCCGTCCCAGGCTGCTAGCTGCTCATCGAAATCTCTCTTCGTCCTGAACCCCCAGACAACCCTTCCCAGCCTGCTCTGCAGCGGCCAGACAACTCAGTGGGCACCAACCCAGGTGCCTTTCACCGGCCTGACGCGCTCATCTCTGTCGTCTGCCTGGCCCCCGCGCGCATCCGGGGTTGAAGTCCCGAGCTGTAACAACGCAGCAGAGAGCACTTGGCATTCACCCACAGAACATGCGAGTCTACACCACCTCCTTTACTAAAAAGGGGGAACGGGCTACACGAAGGGCTTCTAAGGCTTGTGCCTTGTTTCCATTTAGGGATGGACCCCATCCTCTGCTGAAGACTCGTGTTCATGCTGACAGGAATAAAGCAAAGGACTCATGGGTCCAACAGGCCAGGCAATTACGGATTGAAAACTGACAACTCTGAGGCCAAATGTGAGTTAATTTACTAGACATTAAAATCAAACACTTTTAGGGGTACCTAGGTGGCTCAGTCAGTTAAGCATCTGACTCTTGAACTCAGCTCAGGGCCCTAAGTTCAAGCCCCATGCTGGGCTCCACACTGGGCATGAAGCCTCCTTTAAAAAATAATAATAAAATAAAATGAGACACCTTTCAAACAGCCAAAGGTTTGGCCCAGAGGCCTCAGTCCGGCTACAGCAGATCCTTATGTGCTGGGACGGTTTCGTGCCCTTTAGTAAGCAGCCACTGGCCCACGCCCTCAGCCACCCAGACTGTCAAGGACCCTCCCCAGGACACTGTGGACATCCCTGTAATCAAGGAGCTCGCAGGTACACACCTGGCCCAAGGGGGCTAGCATTCTGGCTCTGGCTTCCCCCCAAGGCCAGCGTTCTCTACCAGCTGTTAAACATGTTTATCACCACCCCTGGACAGAGCTCAGTGTTTCCTTCACACCTTCCACAGACATCCTTCCAAGGCTCTTTGTGCCAGAACTAGCTGATTTGCAAGTTTATAAACATGACAGACAAACACAAAGAGGGAACTGAAAACCTTACAGGGGTGGGAGGGTGGGGAGTGGACTTCCCCTCATGATCAAAAGGATGGGCCCGGGCTTCTCCCGGCACATGAAGCTTCCTCCAAAAATACTCTTCTACAGAAATGAAATTGTTACCCAAGGTGACCCAATGAAGCAAAATATAAATTCTGCTTTGAGCTAAATGCAATCAACCATTTTCAAAAAGCCCCACTGAGGATCAAGGAAGTCGGTTTCTCTAATTTTACAGCTGGGTGTATATTAATACCACCTGCTTCCAGCTGACTGTGAAGAGATACAGACGGGGGGGGGGGGGGGGGCGGGAGGTGTCAGGCTTCCCGGGACCATGAGCCCCACGTCCTGAAGTCTGGGTCCTGGAGTCCTTGTTTTGAACATCCTTTTTGGTGGCCAGGCACCTTGCAATACACTGGGGCTACAAGAAAGAACAAAGGGCAAAAATAGATCCAGCCCTTGACCATCGAGAGAGAAAGTCAGGAAAACACATAGCGCCAGAAATAGGTTTGATGAGACAAGGACTCAAGACTATAGGGTGTGAGAGGTGGGGGGAGGGCAGAAAGGAGAAGACACCTAGAGGATGGGCAGAGGCCAGGTGAACTGGGTGAGGAGCTCACGAATGACTTTTTGGGGGAGAAATCTGAAATTGCAAGAGAGAGCAGATCAAAACCACAATGAGATACCACTTCCCAGCCATTTGAATGGGTATCATCAAAAAATAAATTAATGGGTGCACCTGGGTGGCTCGGTTGGTTAAACACCTGAGTCCTGATACTGGCTCGGCCATGATCTCACGGCGGTGGGATCGAGCCCCGCGTTGGGCCCCACACTGAGCGTGGAGCCTGCTTGGGATTCTCTCTCTCCCGCTCTGACCCTCCCCCGCCCCCCGCACATTCTCGTTCTCTGTCTCTCGCTCAAAATAAAATAAACTTAAAAAAAAATAAATAACATCTTTTTTAAATAATTACTTAATGAATGAAAATAACCAGCGTTGGCTAGGATGTGGACAAACTGGAACCCCTGCCTGTGGCCAGTAGGAATGAATGTACAATGAGGCAGCCGCTCCAGAAAACAGCATTACAGCGTCTCTTGAAAAAGTGAAACATAAAATTACCACCCGATCCAGCAATTCTACTTCTGGGTATTTATCCAAAAGAACGGAGAGCAGGGATGCAAATAGTTCTGTCGACACCCACGTTCATGGCAGCATTACTACAAATAGAAGCAACCCCGGTGTGCAGCCAGAGATGAGTAAAGTGGGGTGGGTGTGTGTGTGTGTGTGTGTGTGTGTACACAATGGAGTATTATTCAGCCTTAAAAAGGAAGGAAATTCTGACATACTGCAAAGGCGCAAACCCTGAAGACATTATGTTAAATGAAGTAAGCCTTATCCATGTGGAGTATAAGTACACCTTACTTACAAGTACTGAAGACACATTCATAGAGACGGAAAGGAGAATGGCGGGTGCCAGGGGCTGGGAGGAGGGAGAATGGAGAGTCCGTGTTTAATGGGGATGGACTGTGAACAAGGGGAAATGAAAAGGTTGTGAGGTGAATGGTGGTGATGGTCGTACAATGAACGGTCGTACTTAGAATGGTTACAATGGTCATCTTTAAGTTATATATGTTTTGCCACAATTTAAAAGCGAAAGAGAAGTTTGAGTCGTTAGCGTTTGAGCGAGGGCTAGGGAGGAAGGAGGGTAATGGAAAGGTAAGAACGAAGTACACTTCCAGACTCGACAGCGTCAGGACTGCAGAGACCAGCAGTGCCGTTCAAAATTTAGGATTTAACCATCTAAAGCGATCACTGAGCAATGAAAAGACAGAGGTACTGAAGACCTTCTCCCCCAGAGAGTTTAGCATTAACACTTTAGGGGCTGAATCATGAAGAGGTCCCAGGAGCCCCACCCCCGGCAGGGGCTGTGGCAGGAGGGGAACTCACAAGGCTCGGGTCGTGGTTTATCGACTGGATCCGAGTGTTGCAATGTCTTACCTGCCGTCTCCATGTCAGCCCTGGGTGTGTGGCAGGGCTCAGAGGAAGGGCAGAGACAGACAAAGCAGGGAGGGGAGAGACCTCGGAAGCCATGACAAGGTGTGTGTCCTCAGGCCCCACTCTGAAAAGAACCGTGACAGAACTTCAAGTAGGAGGCAGGGGAGCAGGCTGGTCACTGAAGACACCCCCGCCCCCGCCTGGCACAACGTGCACAGTGGACTAGAGAAGATGGCAACGGATGGCAGAAGGACAAAACAGGGCAGAGGGGAAGGACAAGAAGGCTGCAAGGAAGCCCAGGGGCTGTCAGGAAAGCTGGGTGAAGGGCAGAGCCATTCGCTAAGCAAGGAATACAGGAGCAAATGGGGGAGGTCAGGAAGATTCCGTCCTGGAACCTGCGATGAGCCTGCGGTACACCCAAACAGAGACACGTAAAAGAGGGGGTCGGGGGAGGGAGAACTCTCAATAATGAACACACGGACAGCAGTTTTCACCAAGGAATTCGGGCAGTACTTGTATGCACAGAAACAAGAGTGAACAAAAGAATGAGAAGACGAACGATATTTAATATTTGAGGGTGTAGAAATGATAGAAGAAGGATGCACAAAGCAGCAGTAAGTATGCCAGGACGTGGTGGCAGAGAGGGGGAAACTGTTTCAACGTCAGAGGGTCCTTGCTGCCCAAGGCTGCTGAACAGACGAGGAAGATCAGACTTACGCTCTACAGGACACGCAGATCCGTAACAGCAGGTGCGACTCTGGTATGTCCTGAACCAAGCGTATGAGCTTGTCACAGACCGCCAACACATCACCTCATGACGATATGTTAGTGATTCACAAAAACAGCAAATTCCAAGCTTTTGCAGAGAAATGTCACCCGTGCGGTCTGAACGTGTCCCTCCAAGACTCCTGCCCCTAAAGGGATGGTGTTGGGAGGTGGGGCCTTAGGGAGAACGCTTAGGCCAAGAAGGTGGCGGCCTCGTGGAATGGGACCATGGCCCTTAGGAAAGAGGTTCCAGGGCATCCTGTGCTCCTTCCACCCTGTAAGGACACAGAGAGAGGCACCGGCTATGGAGCAGAGAAGGGGCCCTCACTCAACCATGCCGGCACCTTGATCCTGGACCTCCCAGCCTCTAGAACTGTGAGAAATAAACTGCTGTTGCTTCTAGGCTCCTCCGGCTGTGGTCTCTCGTTACGGCAGCCCAAGCAGACCAAGACAGGCACAAGCGGCAGTGGGTCCGTCTCCGTTCTCCAGTACGATGAAAAATAATTCCTTTTTCCACACCGCATTCCACATTGACAACTTTGGGCAAAACCCTCCAATCCCAAGCCAAGCCTATGCAGAGCTCTCTGCCGCTTTTAATTCATCTTTAGTAACTTTAAAAATGGATCTTTGCTCTCTTCCTTGGTAGCACTCTGGTACCTCAGAAATCACGAAAGATAGGACTGTGCAAATTGAAATATCGCATTTATGAATACATTTTTATTGAAGTACCTACATATTTCCCAAAAACTCTGCTAGGAGCTGGAAAGTCAAGAGGAAGTAAGACGCATGTGATACCCTGCAGTCCCAAAGCTTACCATCCAGTGGGGGTACACACATGTGAATATGGTGTGGTAAGGTAAAATGGAATCCCTGTCCTTTGTTCTCAAAGATGGGGATTAGCGAACTTGTTCTGCAAAGGGTCAAATACCAGATACTTTAGACTTTATGGGACCAACAGTCTCAGTCACAGCCGCCTAAAAGCCACCATGCAAACTAAGTAGATAAACGCATGTGGCTGTGTTCCAATAAAACTTTATCTATAAAAAGAAGTAGCAGGACGTAGTTTGCTGACCTCTGCCCTAAGTGATCACAACTTAATACTTGCTGCTTAATTTACTCATGAATTCAAATGGGGGAAGGGAAAGGATCAGGATCTCTCAGAGAGCCCTCTTTCTGGAAACATACCATCATGAATAAAAGAGTAGGAGCTACACAATCACAATCATGTAGACCTGAGTAAAAATCCCAGCTCTGCCACAATCATTAGTTCTGGAGCATTAAGAAAACGACTTCATCTCTTTGAGCCATATTTTCTTCACCTATAAAACGGGGACACTATCATTCACTATGCCCAGACGTTTCAAGAACAAAATGAAATCAGGAACGGAGGGTCTAACGAATCCCCTGGCTCACGGGAGGTGCTCAGAATGAGTCACTAGCAAACAAGGAAGCCAGGCCTGTGGTCAGCCAATTGATTAAAAAGGAGAAAGCATCCCAGTGTTGTTTCCAAGATTAACGTGCTATGCACAACTTTCCTCTCATTTCTGGAACACAGGCCTTTGACTTTTTTTTTAAGTTGTCTTGCTTTTCTCTACTGTTTAAGTTAGGACGTGTTTGGATGCGTGTCAACAGAGATCCGACTCAAGATGGCTTAAACCATTAGGAAACGTTTAGACATTTACACATCAAGTCCAGAGGTAAGGCAGGTCTGGAGTTGGTTAATTCCGAAGCTCAGTGACACTACCAAGGAACCAGGTATTTTCCATCTTTCTGAGCTGCTCTGTCCTCAGATCTCTCCCCCTTCGTCACAAGATCATTGCCAAAGTTCCAAACATCACAGTCTCAAACAACAACCCAAGGCCACAAAGTAAGTCTTCTCTCCTATTTCCGTTCGGGTAGCAATGAATTTTCTCAGAAGCCCACAGCAGACTTCTCCTTCCTTCACGGCGTCTTGGGTCTGTACTAAAAAGCAGCTACTGGCAAGCTGATCATCATTACGGCTGGCCTGATCTGGTCTGGATTCACTGCCCCTGCAGCTAGCTCCAGGCCTGAAGCTCTTGGCCACCCAACATCTGAACAAGATCAGCATTCTCTCAGCAAGAAGGGACAGAACTGCTGGGGGAGGAATAACCAATGCCTGCTGTGATTATTCACACTGACCTGCCTCACTGCGAGGCACATAGACTGCAGGCCCGGACTCTGAAAACGCAGACTCCCCTCTCGCCATCCCCAAATCAATCTTTTGTGTAGATAAATCCAGCCACATATCAAAGAGGAAACAGTTCCCCCAGACACAAGCAGGCTCTCACATCTGGGGTTTAAATCCCAAAGACGACATACTGGGTAACCTCATCCCAAGCATCTCTGGGTCCCACACAACCCACATGTCTGCACAATCTATTCGAGGAGATCTCAGCGAGGCTTGGACACTGCTCCCACACCTGCAGACAAGGCGCGACGAGACAAAGCTGAGCTGTAATCACGTCTGCCCTACCATCATTTCACAATTCAGGGATGTTTGGGTAAAAACTCCCCAAGTCAAAAAACAAACAAATGAACCCTGAATGCTAAGCCAAAAACAAATCAAAAATGCCTAACAGACAAGCAAACTAGGGACCGGGGGGCGGCGGGGAGGGGGGCAGAGAGGTGGATGCAGGTGCTGGCTAAAAACCTCACAAAACTGGAGGAAATCTGCCTGCACAACCCCTGTCTCAGACTACAGTTCATCACAGAAGGAAAACCTGACGCCTGACTTACAGGAAAGTAACCGAGACGGCCACACGTGAAGGGGGCGGGCGATCTAGCAACAGGAAAAGGCACACACTCCAAGTGTCACTTCAAGGGGCCACTTTCTCAGCTTTGAAAGAGGAGTCCAGACAGACCACCTCTCCCACAAAACAACTGAAAACGCGAGGCAGTTATTTAACTGAAACAAAACGGAGGACCTGGGAGGTCCTGAGGACCTTGCTGCCCAGGCAAGACTTAAGGAACTCAGATCCCAAAGACAAGGGGAGTCCACGGACAGTCCTGCGCTTGGGGCCTTGCTTCGCCCTTGAGGCTGCTTCCGGCTACGGAGTTTCTGACGAGAAGCTAAACAGAGCTTTCAGAATTTCCACAAGGTCTGAAAGGAAAAAATTAGAGCTCAGAACCAGCAGACGAGGATGGAAACTGGTAAACAGCTCAGGGATCCAATGTGGGTTGGACGAAACAGTGCCCCCCGAAAGTTCCCGTCCGTCTGAAGCCACAGAATGTGACTTTACTTGGAAAAAGGATCTTGCAGATGTAACTGGTTAAGTTGAGGTAATACTGGAGTAGGCTGGGGCTAAATCCCATTGGGCTGTTGTTCTAAGGAGAGAGAAGGACAAGGAGACAGAGACACAGAAGGAAGAGGCCACGGGAAGACACAGGCCCAGACTGGACTGAAGCAGCTACAACCAGGACCGCCAAGGACGGAAGACGACCACCGGAAGCTGGGCACGCATTCTCCCTCAGAGCATCCAGAAGGGACCAACCGTGCCAACACCCGGATTCTGGCCTCTACACCGGGAGACAATAAATTTCTCTCTGCTGTTTTGAGCCACCCAGGGTGTGGAAGTTTGTTACGGCAGCTCTAGGAAACGGATATACGCCGGAAACCCCAAACAACTAGTCCTAGCAGTAAGGCAAAAGCAGAAATAGATCAGCCCTCACAAATGCTGAAGCCCAGGCATGAAATGCTCAGTCCTCGACAGGAGAAACCTGATCTTCCTCTATTGTACTTGCCTGAGCAGCAAGAGTGAATTCTCTCTGAAGAAAGAGAACATCATCCCAAGCTTCCAACAACACCTGGGACTCAGTCACATACACAACACACACAACACCTGGGACTCAGTCAAAACTACCAAGCACGTGCCAAAGACAAGAATGCACTCAATATCAAGATGACAACAAAAAAATAAGAGGCTTCTGGCGAAGTTAACAAATCCTCTCCCTAGAAAGCAAGTTTATAACTAGACAGAAATGAAAGAGACCACCATTCCGCACTCTGGAAACTGACTTCAGGGGTTTACCATCTGAGAAGTGTTTCTGTTCGAAAACTGCTAAATTTCAGGTAAGAACAGCAAGAATGCTAACAACACAACACTATCTCAGCTGTCAGGGGCATAGTCAACAGTAAATGTGGGCCCAGAGCCAGAGATCCTCAAGCTGAAGAAAAGCTAGAAATCCATCTTTCAGCACAAAATCTCATCATTTTTAAATGTTGAGAACTTTAAAAAAAATTTTTTTAAGCACACTGTACAAGGGCACCAGTTTCTAAACTCAGCCCAACATGCACCCCAACCCCAGCTGAACAAACGCAGTCCTGACCGGCAGACCCTCAGTACTATCGACTGTATTGTGATTTTCGACAGTATCATTATGTTCAGTCATTACCTTGAACTCCGTTCTCCTCTCTTCAAAAGGTAATGTTCCTCATGTGTAAACAGAGCTACTGCAACAGCCTGTGGGTTAATTCACTGTTATCCTATTGTCCCCTGTCGCTTCCAGTCCAGTTAACTGAGCTACAGTGGTCTACAGAGGAGCAACAAAGGGCAGGGCACCAGGGTTCCTGCCTGAAGAGGGGGGAGCTGACAGCAGCCAGGAATCTGACATCAGTCTGACCTGGTTGGAAGCCTCAGCTCTGCCATTTACTAGCTATGCAAAAGTGAGCAACTTATTCACTTATCTGAGCCTCGGTGGCATCATCCGAAAAATAAGGGCATCATCACCCAGCCAGGAAAGCTGCTGCCAGGTTATCAAGCACCAGCTCTGGCAGCTCTGTGCCCAGGCCTGGGCTCTGCACGCGCTTTCTCATCAAGCCCCCACCACAAAACCGTGACCTTATTTTACGCACGAGGAAATGGAAGCTCAGAGAGAGGATGTCCCAGGGAGCTCACGTGTGACGAGTCACAGAGCGGGATTTCTAGGGTCACAGGTCACCGGCTCTAGGGTCTGGTATTAACTGCAAAGCTACATAAAGGGCCCAGGCCAGCAGCCAGCAGGGACGAGGGAGCACAGTGACACTCATTCACATCCGACCCTCCTCTCAAGATTTCATTTTCTCCATTCCGCCTGCTACGGTCATTCCAATGGCTTTACGAACAGCTGTAAACAGCCACCAATCTGATTCCTCCTGACTCCTAGCAGCTGAAAACCCACCACCACCACCACGCCCCCATACGAGGATTTAATAAAACGTTCAATAAGAGGAAAGAGGCTCTAATCAGCCCAGGACCATGTGTACCAGTGACTGGTTAACTGCACCGCGACAAGACTGAAGGAAGCCCTTGGCAGCCACTCGCGGGCTAAGCCAGTTCGGTCTTTCCCCCGCTCCTAATTGCCGGGAGACCCGGAACCTCTTCCACGGCAGAAAGCAAAGCAGAGACCCTGCTCACCGGCCGGGGTCTGTTCCGGATGCAGGTGCGGAAAGGGCGCCGAGACACTGGGAAGCGGCATGAACGAACGGTGGCCACAGCCTCACACGTGTGCTGGTGCTCCTCTGGTCACCAGGCCCAAGTAAGAGAAAGACACGAATCCTAGTCCGGGTAGGGCCAGACAGAGCCATCCTGCACGGCCAAAGGTTGGAGCCCCCGTGGGAGGAGACAGAGGAAGAGTCTACGCGTTTAAAGGGTGTTGGGGAGAGGAGGGTAACTGGTTACATGGTGACTAGGCTCTAGGAACCGAGGCGGCCTCGGCGGAAGCCTCCGGACAGCCCCCCAGGGAGACGGAATGTACTTCAGCCTCACCGGTGAAAACAACGAAGGCGCAGCAGGGGCGCTGCCCTAGGGTCTACCAGCCTTACCCTCAGGGCCTGACTCCAAAGCCAACGTTGCCTCCCACCGGGCCAGCGGCTGCCCTTGTCGGACGCAAGCAGACCCAAGGCCTCGTGGCCTACCCCACACTGGTTTCTCTCAAGTAGCTGCACACGGACAGGGAAGAAGGAAACGAGAAGAAACACGAGGGCCCATCATGGTGAGGAGGACCCTGGGAAAAGGTACGTCCTCCAGCAGCTCATCAACCAGCCCAGAGCACTGAGCCAGCTGCATGTGGAGGACAGAAGCCACCAAGACGGCAGAGGCCAACATCCTAGGCGACCGAGGCAGCAGGCGGTGGCTTCCACGAGGAATGAGGCCCTTGCAGGCGGCTCCTGTCTGACCCGGCCCCGTATGTCCCCAAATCTTAAAGAAGGGACCCAAGAGCACAGAAGAAAAATCAACGGGGATGGGAATCCCTCTCGTGGCTGTCCCCTGACCCCAAGGGGAAGCACGTTCGCTTGTGAACAGGAGCAACTGGGGAGATGAACGACAGAGCTGAGAATCCAAGGAAGGCAGACACACAACACGAGGGAGAGGGAGGGGGAGAGGGAG
>NW_024412453.1:9825697-9867747 GCF_014898765.1 Herpailurus yagouaroundi
AGGGGGAGAGGGAGGGAGAGAGGGAGGGGGAGAGGGAGGGGGAGAGGCAGAGAACTGTCTTGTCTGGCAGAGAATTCCCACAGACGCCCCGGCCAGACACGGCGAGGGCCAACGGTCAGCTGTGAGCGAGGGGCCCTCTGAGCATTTCGATCAGCAGTGACACGCACGTCGCCACAGTGACAAGATTCAGGAACTAAGAGCAGCACCCACAAGCAGGGTCTGAAAGAACCTACTCTTTAAAATGTCCTGGAGGGGGGCCCCAGGGTGGCTCGGTCGCTTAAGCGTCCGACTTCGGCTCAGGTCATGATCTCACGGTCCGTGAGTTCGAGCCCCACGTCGGGCTCTGTGCTGACAGCTTGGAGCCTGGAGCCTGTTTCAGATTCTATGTCTCCCTCTCTCCCTGCCTCTCCCTGTTCATGCTCTGTCTCTCTCTGTCTCAAAAATAAATAAACGTTAAAAAAAAATTTTTTTTTAATAAAATGTCCTGGAGGAAGGGCAGAGTACGTATCTTATAGGACATGAGATGCTTCTAGGTTCAGATCCAAAGCAAATCGCTTCGAACAGTTTCCTCATCTGCACAATGGAGAAAATAAGGTCCCTGCTACTCACAAGGCTGCCGAATGAGCTAACTGACATAAAAGACTGACGAGGTTCCAGGCTTGTGCAAACTGCTCCTATGTGTCGGTAGCCATTATTAACACTGGCCCCGTCGGTCAGACTCACAGGAGCAGGGCACGTGCGAAATGCTCTGGCAACACGCATACGGACGGTAGCAGAGGCGTAAGCTCAGAGACCTGCTGTCGCTGTTGCTGAAGACAGACTTGACCGCGGAATGGCGTGCTATCCCCATGCAGAAAATTAGAACACGTTGAGTTCCCAGCGATTGCCAGCCACGCTGGTCACATATGCACCTTGGCTGCAGCACCCCGAGCCCCCAGAGATGGCAACCCGCGGCTCCAAGGGGTCCGCAAAGGACAACGCCAATAGGGACCGCGAGTAAGACTTTCTCACTCGTGGATTTCTGCACCACCACGCTCCCCCCACGCCCGTCCCACACGATTAAAAAATAAATGAAAACTTTTTAAAAGGAGGGCAACAGAAAAGACCTCATCCTCTGCGCTGCATCAGGCCAAGCAGTACCTGTTTCTGTTTTGCTGGCGAAGCCTGCTGCCTGTTTGATTGCGGCCGCCGTGAGCGCCAATCCCCGGCTCCTCTTCAGGCCATGCTGCAGGACGGCCTCAAACTGGGCGCACAGACAGGTCACCCTGCGAGAGAACCAGTGATTCATCAGTCCGTCTGTGAAGGGAGACAGACAACCAGGGCAGCCCCAGCACCTCCGGGGACGGGGTGTGCCAGCGGTTGTAAAGCTCAGCGGGAAGGTACACACTGGACAGCTGGATTGGCAGTCAGGTAAGTGACACGGAATTGACTGGGGCCTCTCCACACACCTCTCCCCGTTTTTGTTCATTTCACATAAGTCCAGGAAGCCCCACAAAGTCTGGCCATATTCATCAGACTCCTGAACGCATAGTAACAATTCACAGGAAACAAGGGAAATGGAATTGGTGCCAGCCATCAGAGGAGAAAAGAATAAAATCCAATTTAAAAACAGATCAGTTAGGCTTAGGGAGGGGCTGGCTGCTAACTGTATCCAATTCACAAGTTCCAACTCTAATTCATATCACATGTACTTTAAAGAATTAGATTATCTTTGAAGAGATTGAATGCACCAGCCTGCCAAATTGGAAACATTGTATAATTTCATGGCCTGTTACATACACTAAAAAAATAATATGAATTCTGATTCTTGTTCTTTATTTTGTTGCAAGAATATTGTGAAGTCAGATCCAGAGTTAATGGAAAGAATTTTCAATTAAGTTACAACTACTGTGGATTCAATTAAATTTATTTCTCAATAACCAAGGAAATAGGAGTTTCAAGATCATGTTGGCAAAGAGAGGAGGTCACAGCTACTATGTCCTATTCTTAACAACCATCCCAGGGCTCTCGGGCCCCAAGGCCCATCGGGTCTGTGGACTTCAGAGACCCTTCCATTCACTCATACAACATACGTTAAGAAATCCTGAATTCCTCTGTGCCAGGCTCTATTAATCTAGGTTCTGAGGATACAAAGACATACCAAGGTCTCTGCCTCACCACATCTGCGTGGTTCTAACAGAGGGAGATACACAAACTGAGCAGACCATTTCAGTTATGAGAACTTTGAAGAAAATAAAACAAGACGAGGTGATAGGTGGAGACACGTCAGGAACAGGCTTAGATTCGGTGGCCCAAATGGAGGTAACCTTGGAGTTACGACCTGGATGTGACAAGACATAGCAGGCTGGGCAGGGGGACCCAGTGCAAAGGCCCGGAGGCCATCACCATCTGGCTCAACCTTGCCTAACTTCAGGCATTTCCTGATCCACTCACCTCCACACCTGTAGCAATAATACTCCAAGAGTTTATTGCTCTGTCGGTGGTAAAATATTTTCATAGCCATTATTTAATTAACTCTTTCCACCAACATTATGATACAGGTGGTATTACGTCCATTTTACACCTTAAAAAAAACAGGCTAAAGACATTTCAGAGACAGTAACATGAGTACATAATAAGCAGCAATATAAGACAGTACATAATTAACAACATCTGTACTCCAGTCCTGCCCAAGCCTGAACTGATCCAAGGTAGTTTCCAATACACCCCATACCAAGACAAACATGCTTATTCTAAGACAAATGTCCTCTCTCTCCCATACCCCACTTTTACTCGAGTCCTCTGCCTGCACCAGAAAACCCTAACAGAGCATCAAATACCCAGCATTCATACATTCACACTCCAGCCTGTGCTCATGACAGACATCACTAATCCATCCCAGCATTCCAGGTGACCACTGCCAATGATCAAAGCTGGCCCTCCACAGGAAAGAAACCTATGTGGCATCCCAAACCAAACAAGTGTCCTCAAATATGCTGGTTTCCAGCTCCTACCTTGGCTCTCCTGCAACTGGCTCAATGTCTGGTACACAGGACGTGCTCCCTAAATCCTTTCTCAGCGGGCAGGAAAATGAGTAAATAATCTTGAACCGTGAATCCCAGATTACTCCCCCACACTGGAACAACCCTCTTTGCTGGGCAGATGTCACCCTTAAAGATGAGCTGTGCCTATGCCAGTCTCTCTACAAGTTTACCCAGGCACACATTTAAGGGCTTCCTGAAAGCTGGGACACCTAGCAAAACTATCTAAATTCCACAGCAACCAAAAGACGTATGGCAAAATGGAGCCCAGCCAAAGCCCTATCCCGGGAGGAATACACCAGAATTATTATTCTCCATAATAAACCACAGCCTGTACCTTTAAACAAATTATCGGCAAATACGGTAATGAAATCAACAATCCCTGTTAGTTTGCTTGGTTCTAGTGCACAAGTCAGTAACTGCCCCGCCAACTCTAGATAATATCTGGCCCCTAAAGAGAATGGAATGCAGGTGAACAGCACAAACTCAGTCCCCAAGGCTCAGGTTACATCATCAGTATTACCTTCCAGATGCAGACATGTCACAATCAACCTAATACAGCAGAAAACCCACAGGGGGTACTAATCCTATAATTAATTCATTGCGATGACTGCCTTGCCAAAGGCCATTCTGTTTATCACCCTCCCCATGTCCCCTTTTCAC
Source organism: Herpailurus yagouaroundi (assembly GCF_014898765.1). Classification (NCBI taxonomy): domain Eukaryota; kingdom Metazoa; phylum Chordata; class Mammalia; order Carnivora; family Felidae; genus Herpailurus; species Herpailurus yagouaroundi. The sequence continues at coordinate 9,829,381 of NW_024412453.1, forward strand.
TTCCCATTTTACCTGACCTTGTACCTACTGGTCATTCAAGACTTGGCTCGAGGGTCCCCTCCACCAGGAAGCCTTCCTGAGTGCTTCCTCATTCTGAGCTTCTTTCTAGTACGGCACTTGACCAACCTCTCTGTTAATGAGCTGCTTCCTAGAGCTGTCTCCTCTCGCTAACTTGAGCTCCCAGACACCAGGGATCATGCCTCATGCATCTTCAGTGTCCCAGTGTGTAGCACAATGCCTGTCCCAGTATGTAGCACAAGTGTGGTAACCGTGGCCAAAATGGTGCCTCCCCTGGGGGACTCAGAATACAGACTTGCACATTCAGGCGAGAGACGCGTCTCAGGAGATGTTGTACAATTCGTATTCCGGGCCCAGGTCGGTTCAATCAGGCAGAACACACTTGTCCAACCACACGCCATCTCTACCTCGTTAACGCATGGCGGACACACTACAGGCGCTGATTTATGACCTCACACCCTAAGGCTTCCATTTCTTCTCATCTTTACTCATTTCCATGATAATTCCTGCAAAGCAAAGGGGCACCTGCTTGAGCGGGGCTCTTCATTTTCTCAGCTTGGTCTCTCCTATTTCCCAGAATGCTCTCTGCTAAATGCTTTCTGGCATCACTGTGGTGGGCTGGCTGCCTCCATGGCATTTCATCACATCCAACTTCTAATGTAAGTCAGTGAATTGGGCATGTTTTTAATTAAGTGGGGGACTTAACAGCAAATGTTTTCATATTTTAAAAAAATTTTTAATGTTTATTTTTGAGAGGAAGAGCACAAGTAGGGGCAGGGGGTGCAGAGAGAGAGAGGGAGACACAGAATCCGAAGCAGGTTCCAGGCTCTGAGCTGTCAGCACAGAACCCAACGTGGGGACTGAACTCACAAACTGTGATATCAAGACCTAAGCCAAAGTCAGACACTTAACTGGCTGAGCCACCCAGGCACCCCTGTTTTCATTTTTTTTATTGATTTTTTTTAAATTTACATCCAAATTAGCACATAGTGCAACAATGGTTTCAGGAGTAGATTCCTTAATGTCCCTTACCCATTTAGCCCATCCCCACCCCCAACAACCCCTGCAGTAACCCTCTGTTCTCCATATTTAAGAGTCTCCCTGTTTTCATATTTTTAAAATCACCAATCAAGAGGCACCTGAGTGACTCATTTGGTTGAGCATCCGACTTTTTTTTTTTTTTAACATTTATTTATTATTGAGAGACAGAGAGACACAGAGGGTGAGTAGGGGAGGGGCAGAGAGAGGAAGACACAGACTCTAAAACAGGCTCCAGGCTCTGAACTGTCAGCACAGAGGCTGACACGGGGCTTGAACCCACAAAACGGTGAGATCATGCCCTGAGCCAAAGTCAGTCGCCCAACCAACTGAGCCACCCGAGTGCCCCAGCATCCAACTCTTGATTTCGGCTCAGGTCATGATCCCAGAGTCATGGAACTGAGCCCCACATCAGGCTACACACTAAGCATGGAACCCGCTTGGGATTCTCTCTCTCTCCATCTCTCTCCCTCTCTCTGCCTCTCTCCCCCACTCCCGCTCTCTCTTTAAGATAAAAAAAAAAATTTTTAATTTAGGGGCACCTGGGTGGCTCAGTCAGTTAAGCATCCAACTTCGGCTCAGGTCATGATCTCATGGTTCGTGAGTTCAATCCCCACACTGGACTCTGTGCTGATGCTCAGGGCCCAGAGCCTGCTTCGGACTCTGTGTCTCCCTCTTTCTCTGCCCCTCCCCTGCTGATGCTCTATCTCTCTCTCTCAAAAATAAATAAAACATTAAAAGAAATTTAAATAAAAAGCACCAGTCAAAAAAAAAAATCACTTCAAGTGTTTACGCATACAACTGTTTACCAGATGAAGAGATACATCGACTGTGGTGTATCGATGCAGAACACTGCTCAGCACCCCCTACAAAGGGGTGAAAAACTGACACTACCACGAAGATGAGCCTTGGAAACACTATGCTAAGGGAAAGAAGTCAGACCCAAAAGGCTACACAGCGCAGGATTCCATGAAACGCTGAGAAAAGGTAAATACATACAAACCAAAAGTCAATCCGTGGTCGCCTAACGCTGGAATCAGGGGTTAACTATAAATTGGCACAGGAGGAAACTGTGGCACGATGAAAATGTCCTAAAACTATATTGTGGTTAATGGTTGCACAACTGTATAAAAGTACTGAAAAAAAAAAATCAGAGCATTGCACCCTTACAAGAGGTAGATTTGTATGGTATGTGTATTAGACTCAAAAAAAGCTATTTAAAAAGAAAAAAAAAATGGTCCTCAAGGTGCTCAGTAAAGCTTGATAAAGGAGTTCATGTATGGAAAATCAAATAGCCTGCTCCGGCTGAATGTGAAAGTTATCTACCACCAGCACAGGGGGACACGGCATGAGCTTAACTAGTTTACTGCTGAAATTCTGCAAGCTGCAACCTGTATTTCAAGACTCCTTAACCTGCCACATCAATCTACAGTAAGATTCTTAAGAATCCTCTACTTTTTTATGGCAAACGTTAGAACAACAGACAGGATCAACAATAAAAGTAACCTTATGAAGGAGGGCACATTTCAAAGAGCTCCTTTCACGTGTTCGAGGAACCTTTTGGAGAAAACCAGGTACAGTTATGAAAATGGACTGGATTATCCTCATGTGGAAAGCTCCAATGTCACCTGGAGTGGAGTCAACTGTACCCCTAAAAATCAGGCAATTAACAGCATCAGCCCTGTGCCATATTTAAGGCAGCACGATCACACCAGCCTTGCTAAGGCAAGGCCGTGACATGACAACCATTTGCAGCGTCTATGCTCTGTATTTGTGCCTTATGAACTAACTTTTCCAAAGGGCACATCCTGTAGCCTGTGAATTTCACTGGCAAAGACCAGTCCCCCACTGCAATCTACAAGTCCGATAAAGATTTACAAATGAAAATATTCAAAACACATTATCTGCACCTGTGGAAAGTTAAAAAACACCTAAAGAGCTGACACTGGGAACTAGTTGAATGAACAGTAACAGAGCATATTGTCAAATGCTATTTAGCCCTTAAAACTCATACCAAGAGCTTCTAGTGAACACCCACAGGTTTAAAATATAAAATGAAAAGTAAGCGGGATATAAAACTACATACTGGGGCGCCTGGGTGGCTCAGTCGGTTAGGCGTCCGACTTCAGCTCGGGTCACGATCTCGCGGTCCGCGGGTTCGAGCCCCACATCAGGCTCTGGGCTGATGGCTCAGAGCCTGGAGCCTGCTTCCGATTCTGCGTCTCCCTCTCTCTCTGCCCCTCCCCCGTTCATGCTGTGTCTCTCTCTGTCTCAAAAATAAATATAAAAAAAAGTTTAAAAAAAAATTTTTTTTAAACTACATACTAAGTATGCTCTCAAGCATGCTAAAAAAAAAATCCTAAAGGGAATTAGGTGAAAAAAATTAAGAGCCACTTCGTAAAAGAATTACTGCTGATGTCTTTCTTGCCTTTATGCTTTCCTGAACTTAGCTCCTTTCCAAAATAAGCATTAAAGAAATATTCTTATCTCAAAAACCAGAAATATTGCTACCTTGAGCTACAACAAATGAAGAAATAGGATTTAAAAGTTATGATGAGGAAAAAGTGTACAACTATTTTAAATGCTTATAGAGAACTTGAAATACATTTCTTTTTAAGTTTAGATAATAATGTTAAGCAAAAAAAAGAAGATCTACAAAAAGATTTTAAAAAGTGTTTCTAACCCACAAATAAAAAATACTACAGGGGCACCTGGGTGGCTCAGTCACTTAAGGATCCGAGTTTGGCTCAGGTCATGATCTCACGGTTCTTGAGTTCCAGCCCCACTTCAGGATTCATCATTCTCTGCCCTCCTGAGATTCTCTCTCTCTCTCCCTCTCTGCCCCTTGCTCACTCGTTCTCTCTCTCTCTCTCTCTCTCTCTCTCTCTCTCTCTCTCTCTCAAAAGAAGAAAAAGAGGGGCACCTGGGTGGCTCAGTTGGTTAAGTATCTGACTTTGGCTCAGGTCATGATCTTGTGGTTCACAAGCTCAAGCTCTGCTCAAGCTGAGCTGACAGCTCAGAGCCTGGAGCCTGCTTCAGATTCTGTGTCTCCCTCTCTCTCTGCCCCTTTCTGGCTCACGCTCTGTCTCTCTCTGTCCCTCAAAAGTACATAAATGTTAAAAAAAAAAAATTTTTTTTTGTAAAAAAAGAAGAAAAAGAAAAGATGCTCAAGGGGAACCTGGGTGGCTCAGCTGGTGAAGCACCTGACTCTTGATTTCAGCTCAAGGTATTGATTTCAGCTCAAGATATTCTCATGGTATAGGAGTTTGAGTCCTGCATCAGGCTCCACACTGACAGTGTGCAGCCTGCTTGGGATTCTCTCTCCCTCTCTCTCTGCCCCTTCCCTGCTCGCTCACTCTCTCTCTTTCAAAAATAAATAAATAAACTTTAAAAAAAATAAAAACTAGTAGAATTAAAAAACTAAAAATAATTAGAACGATTATTGGAACCGTAACTTGGATAAGGGTTCGGCCAAGAGAGAAAATGCAGAAGCAGAACGTTACATATGATTCAATTTTCGTAAAACAATAGCAATAAAACCCGTGTTTTATTTGTAAAAATTCTGAGAACATGGAGAAAACCGCAGAACAAACAAATCTCGGTCATGAACACAAGGTACCCAGAGGGAGGGAAGGGAGTAAAAAAGAGAGCAAAAAAAAAAAAGTTGACACAGAACCAGAAAAAAAAATGCAAGCCTGGTAAGGGCGAAAACTCACAAGGTGATAGTTTTCAAGCCAGTGTTAAGTGTGAGCGTTTGAGGGTGTAAAAAGAAATTAAAAAAATCAAATGTATGTTCTACCAGAAGAGCAAGAAATCAAAACAATGAGCAATTCTTAAATGGGTTAAATCGTAATTTCTGACCATTTTCACAAGTTACTAACACCAACACAGGATCTGTCTTCTCTGGGGTGGACAGACCTCCAGCTCTCTCCAGAAGCAAACACTGTCCCGGCTTCTCCCGGCAGAAGAGACGTTTCAAAATCAGGAACAGGGGCTGGCGGCTGGGAAGGAAATCAGCTGAAGGGGCTGGTGACATTAAAAGGGAAAAAGACACAGAAGGGACATTAAGCCAGTGGCCCATGGGTCTCCAAGCCTGGTGGGAACCCACAGTCTGGGAGAAAGAAAACTTCACGCCAAAGCCTGCTTTCAAACAAAAGGGTACATGGGGCGCCTGGGTGGCGCAGTCGGTTGAGCATCCGACTTCAGCCAGGTCACGATCTCGCGGTCCGGGAGTTCGAGCCCCGCGTCAGGCTCTGGGCTGATGGCTCGGAGCCTGGAGCCTGTTTCCGATTCTGTGTCTCCCTCTCTCTCTGCCCCTCCCCCGTTCATGCTCTGTCTCTCTCTGTCCCAAAAATAAATAAACGTTGAAAAAAAAATTAAAAAAAAAAAAAAAACAAACAAACAAAAGGGTACAACTGAAAACCAGTCTGTTCTGATTTCTGGCCGCACCTTAGAGCCAGAGAACGGATGTCTCATCCTCCGTGTCCAGTCAGCACCTCAGGCTTATCAAGGCTCAGTCACAAAGCTTCTCGATCTTTCCGTCTCTCCTCCCAAGAGCACTCCCTCCACCCAGCCCCCCTGCCCCCTGCTCCCCGGGCCCCATCGCACCCCACCCATCCCCCCCACCTCCTCGGGAAATGCAGATCTGACTATATTGTCCTTTATTTCTCTCTCGCCCACGCCACACTTTGCCATGGCATACAGAACATGACACAATTTCAGAAGGGACACAGATGGACATTTCTATGTTAATCACTTCAATGCATCAAGAAAATCTATAACCAGCCGTCCGTCCTTGATATCACTGATGCTGTTACTTAGGACAAGTCCAGAGTCATAAGACAGGGCCTTCAAATTCCACCACAAGCCAACACCTGGCTCAGACGGTATAGAGAAATGGCAAAAACTGTGAAAATGGTATGCAAATAGCCACAGCCTAGGAAATGACACCCTAACTGGGGTGCCTGGGGGGCTCAGTCAGTTAAGCATCCAACTCTTGATTTCAGCTCAGGTCGTGATCTCACAGTTCATGAATTCAAGCCCCATACTGGGCTCTCCGCTGACAGCGTGGAACCTGCTTGGGACTCTCTCTACTTCTCTCTGGCCCTCCCCTGCTCTCTCTCTCTCAAAATGAATTAAAAAAAAAAAAGAGGGGCACCAGGGTGGCTCAGTCAGTTGAGCATGTGACTTCAGCTCAGGTCATGATCTGGTGGTTCATGAGTTCGAGCCCCACGTCAGGCTCACTGCTGTCAGCCTGTCGGCACACAGCCTGCTTTGGATCCTCTGCCCCCCTTCTTTCTGCCCCTACCCTACTTATGCTCTCCCTCTCAATAAATAAATAAAACATTAAAAAAACAACAACTTAGGGGCACCTGGGTGGCTCATCAGTTAAGCAATGGACTCTTGGTTTCACGTCAGGTCATGATCTCACTGTACAGGAGTTCGAGCCCCGGGTCAGGCTCCGCACTAACAATGCTTGGGATTCTTCTCCCCCCCCCCTCTTTCTGCCTCTCCCCAGGTCCTGCTCAATCGCTCGTTCTCTCTCTCTCTCTCTCTCAAAATAAATAAATAAGCTTAAAATAAAATAAAATTTAAAAAAAAATAAAGAAAAAGAAAAACAATGATACCCTAATGGATAAAGTTCAAACACCTAGTGACTTTCCAGATCACCTCCCAACACCTACAACACATCATCCACAATCCCCCCTTTTGCTCATGCCTGCCTCCACCTTCGCACTTGCTACTCCTGCTGCTGGAATTCCCATTCTATCCATGTGACCACTAAAGACCCAGTACTCACCTCTCACATCTATACAATGTAATTGTTACTACAGGCCTCCTTGACTGTCCGCAATTTACATGCCCGTCTCCTGGACTCAATCGGAGAAACATCTCGTCCAGTTTACATCCCTAATGCCAACACAGTAGTCTACCAATAGGTAACTGTTGCATAGAGGAATTAATGAGCGGTCATTCTAGCCTTTCTGTTTCCAAATTGGCCCAAACACTGGTATGTCAAGTCATACGGAGATAATGTATTGAGTTTTAGTAAGTTCTTACTGGCTGTGCCAAGCAAACATTGTTATATACAAGGAAGCGGGGACCATGATTATCATCTGATGTTCCGGATGATACAACAGAGGCCTAGAGAAGATAATCAAGTCCAAAATTACACAGCTGGTAATTGGTGATTTGTGGCTGGGTGGGCCTCTCACGTCAGAGCTTAGACTTCAGGCTCATGGCCTCTCTCTGCTATCAGGACAGTGATGATGATGGTGATGGTGATGACAGTGCTTACATATTGTTGTGCTGTAATAATAGTGCTGGGCCAAGCACTATTGTCAGTGGCTATAAACAATACAAATATTTATTGATATTCAGACATGGAAATGTGCTCAGACTTGCTAAATGCCCTAGAGTTCCCCTATAGCTAAAAATAATCTTTTTCCAAAAAGAAATCAATTCATTTGATCACTACAGTAAAATAAAAGAATACACAACATGAAAAAATATATATATACAGGGGCGCCTGGGAGGCTCAGTCGGTTAAGCATCCGACTCCGGCTCAGGTCATGATCTTGCGGTTCGTGGGTTTGAGCTCTGTGTTGGGCCCTGTGCTGACAGCTCAGAGCCTGGAGCCTGCTTCGGATTCTGTGTCTCCCTATCTCTCTGCCTGTCCCCTTCTTGGGCATGCTCTCGCTCTCTCTCAAATAAATAAATGTTAAAAAAAACATTATTTACACACACACACACACACACACACACACACACACACACACACATAATGTGGAACCACCTACTACAGATCCTCAAAGTGGAAATGAAGTACTCAAGATAGGAGGATAGAAAATCCAATTAATGAACCCCAAGATTTTTTGCAGGATGAGAAGAATTAAAACATCCAGACAACACCTCAAACTAATAGCTTGGGAAGAAACCCATGACAAACTGAAGACAAAAATCACATGATGAACAAGACCTTTAAAAGAAGAAAAGGAATGCCTGACAAAGCCATTTGGTTTCATAAGTGTCCAGAGGAATCCATAACGATAGTTTTCAACTGTGCTGAGAATAACATTAAGAAACAGCAAAGGTCAGCTGGTTTTGTTTTGTAGCTTCCTGAAAAGTTCATGAATGTTTCTAACTCTTCACAGGTAAAGAAAAATCACCAAAACAAATCACTCTTCCCTGGCAAGCTTTCAAAGGAGAAGAAATGCTCCTTTCTCCGACTTCTTCTGACAACATACCCCGAAAGGATCACAAAAATGTACATTTCCTAAATGTTCTGAGACAAATACTCAAAGCCAACCCATTGCCACCCATCACGGCAAAGAGACCCAGTTGCGCAGAGAATATTTACCAAGTGCCCGGACACTTTACATAAAATTACAACGACAGTAACAATAGCTAACAATTTCTGGAAACATACTAGCTGTTCGGCTTCACATGAACTGACTCAGAGCTCCACTGAGTCGATAAAGTTACTGCTGTTCCCATTTACAGGTGAGGACGTTGAGGCACAAGAAAGTCAAAACTTGCCCACAGTCCAACATGACTGGGGACTGGCGACACGAGGATTCAAACTGAGCTCCAATTCCCACACTCATCCTGCCAGCCCCAAGTTTGGATCGCTGCCGATGATTCCAATGGACACCTTCCAGACGGTGTTCTGTAATTCCACGGAGGAAGGAGACGCTTCTGAGGAACAGTAACGTATCTGGCCCTTGAGGTGACTTCCAGTGCCTGCTGAGTCCTTGGGCCATTATTTCCAGAAGGCAAACTGTTCAAAACACACATTACAGCCTCTCCCAAGGCCAGCGTGACTGACAGTACGTGGAATAATTTTCATGAAGCACAAGAATGGGTCTTTGTTCTGAGGGCCAAACAGAGCAGGACCGCAACTCCAACGGGAAGGGGTGAGGAGAAACGCTGCGCTCGGGAGCCTGCTGACTGCCCTACTCTCTCCTGGGGGGCTTTCGGAGGACAAAATCACGCAGGGAGCCTCGCCTGCCATTTCCTTTCATGTCCGTGGTGTCTGATGCTTCACATGAGGCCCGTGGCATCTTGCTGTGTCATCTCCAAAAGATCAAACACATCTGCCTCCCACACGCTCACACTTTGCGATTTCGGCTGTAACAGAATAACATTGTGTACAAAAGGCACAGGGGCAGCGCTCTTTCCCAGACTTGAGCCATTCACAAACAGATGGGCAACTTTTGTTACATCCGAGCATGGGTAGCCTGGTTTACTTGTCCTGGGTTTGACTCCTGTTTTCCACGGGAGAGACGCCTGTTTGAAAAGGGAAAACTATTGCTGTCGCAGCACTGGGCCCCACAGAGCAAGCCCCTGTGCTGCTCTGCTGGAGAAAGGCTAAGCCCGAAGCCCCTGTTTAGACAGGAGGAGGGGGCTGTGCTGGACACACTTTGAACCGTAGGCTACTGTTGCCTTCGCAGGTCAAAAGGACCAAGTATCAGTAATTTCATTTCATTCAACCTCACATTAATACCAAACCAGGTCTCTCCCCCAGTATCGCTGAGACTGGAAAACAAAAGTCGAAACACTGAGCCACTAGGCAGCTGAGGGGAATTGAATGCCCTGACATTTAACACTTAACATTAAGTACTTTTTGGGGAAACGGTGGGTTAGGAAAACCACGAGGGGCTACAGTGTCAGAGAACAGGACCACAGTAGGAAAACAAAGTCTGTCTCCAATCCTGTTCACTACCTACAAACCACGTGACCCACCTAACCAAAGTGCATGCTCCAGCACCAATGGGTACTAGATACAAAGTCAATGCTACAAAAATGACCAGCCTCCAAGGTTTTATAGCTGTAAGAGCAGGGAAATTACCCTGCTCCTGCTTGCCTACCCCTCAGGGTCATTGCAAGGATCAAAGGACACCGATCACATAGACATGAACATTTTTATTTTTTTGTTTATTTGTTAATGTTTATTTAATTTTTTGAGAGAGAGAGAGAGAGAGAGAGACCGAGCACAAGGAGGGGAGGGGCAGAGAGAGGGAGACACAGAATCCACAGCAGGCTCCAGGCTCTGAGCTGTCAGCACAGAGCCGGATACGGGGCTCCAACTTGTGAACTGCGAGATCATGACCCGAGCCCAAGTTTGCTGCTTAACCGACTGAGCCACACAGGTGCCCCTAGACACGAACATTTTTAAACCGCATGGTATTGTCACAAGAAAGCCTATCACTACAATACAGCAGCAACAGGGGACAACTGGTGGGCATTATGGCCACCCTGTGTTCATTCATAACAGCCACCTTCATAACAGCACCCAGGTTTCACTTGAAAGTTTACTTCTGCCTCACTGGATCCTGTCTTGGGATGGTGACCCGAGGAAACACCTCGCACTACACAAGCCAGTGGGCTCCCAGGAAGCTCCTTCAGCCAAATCCTTCTGCTGGTGGCGAGCAGGTGGTCATGTGACCTGAGACTGAGACTGGCCAGTCAGGTGTTTCCTCCCTAGACCTTCAATCTTGACCAGAATGAGAGTCACTCTGGCAGTGGCACATTAACTGGACCAGCACTCCTGCTAAGAGACATCTCTGGGCCCCTGTGTCCAGCACAGGAGCCTTCCAAAGTTGTCTTGACTCCTTCCCATCTCCAAACCCGGCCTTCCATCAATTCTGCAAGCCCACAACATCCTTAGCTGGAGATTCCTGTTGCTTGTTGCCCAAGAGTCTTGGCAGATACAGCTGGGTGCCAGCCTTTCAAAAGTTCCTACTGGTGGGGCGCCTGGGTGGCTCGGTCAGTTGGGCATCCGACTTCGGCTCAGGTCACGATCTCACGGTCCGTGAGTTCGAGCCCCGCACCGGGCTCTGTGCTGACAGCTCCGAGCCTGGAGCCTGTTCCAGATTCTGTGTGTGTGTCTCTCTCTCTCTCTCTGACCCTCCCCTGTTCATGCTCTGTCTCTCTCTCTCTCAAAAATAAATAAACGTTAAAAAAAAAAAGTTCCTACTGGTGTTCGTCCAACCAACTGGAATCTGGCTATGACCCTAAGCCAACACTCACAGTCATGCCCAGAACTTTACCTACGACAGTCAATTTTCAATGGCCTTCAAAGGTAACACTTGGCCTTTTAAGAGAAGATCCCTTCCAACTATCCATTATATCTTAGTAGTCACTTGTTCTCAGTTTTCTATAGGAGAATGACACAGAAGAGACACGTCTCAGGACGTGGGGTCTGAGAACTGTACCCAGAGTTATGTGGAAAGAAATCTTCCACCTTCGGGAACATCGAAAAGTCTCGCTAATACACATTTGCCCTTCCCTTCCATCTGCAGACTGGTGCCTGCATCAGTAGACAGCACGGCAGGAGTCCCAGCTGAGTGAGGACCGTCCCCACCAGACTTCACTCCGTATGGAGTGAAATTAACACTCTGACATGTCTGGCACTTTTACACACGGTATCTGACTTAATCCTCCCAAATGGCAGGGCAGCTGCCATTTTCAGGAGTGTTAAAAGGTGATTCTGACCACCTTTTCAGATGCGTGCATTTTCCCCACACCACCAAGCGATTCTCGGACACCAGCTGGGTGTCCTACACCTCAACTCAATTCTGACATTTTCCACCTGGAGACAACATTAGAGACCCCACAGGTGAAGGTCTGTTCTGCAAAGAAGCTGTTGGTGTGGCCTGTGGTGCATTTCTGCCCAGAGCCGCGCACACACAGTCACGGGGGGCTTACTGGTCGGCTTGTGCTCCGTATCCGGGCTCAGGATCAGAACTGGCCCTTCTGTCCCCGACGCCAAGAGGAATTAATTCGCCTCACCTCCTGGAAGGGATCAGGGAGGGATCAGGGAGGGATCAGGGAGGGCAGAGATATATGCACACACCCGGGCTCCAGAGATTGTGAGATACAATAAGAGAAACAGAGGAAAAAAAGGCTTGCTCAGGACCGCACTCAGGCAGACTTAATAAATCACATATGGGTAAGTGTGTATGTTGCCCCGGTGGGAAGACTTAGTCGGAAGTCCCACCTGAGGGGAGGGCGCTCTGCTCAGGATGCTCCATTGGGACTCCAACGGGGCTGCTCGCCGCTGGGCTCCCCCAGCCAGAAGGCTGGATGTTGTGAGTACCCGATTTGATGAATTTAGCCTTCTCTGTTCTTCTCTGTATTTTTCTCCCTCTTTATGTTTACTGGAATTGTTGAATTGCTTATATTCCCTTTCCCTCATAATTAATAGAGATTTCCTCCACGAAACCAAAAGTGTGGCTATCGTGAATTCGTACTATTCAGAACAAGGTCTCAGTTCTATGAGACGCCACACATCCCCCGGCCCCCCCAACCCCGGTCACAAGCCCAGGCTGTCACCTGTACTTCTGCCTGACCGGCTGTGTATCTCAAACATTCCCACGACCTCCTCCGTGGGTTAGATGAATTTGCCACAGCGACTCACAGAACTCAGAGAAACATTTTACTTACTAGATAACCAGCTTATTATAAGAGGATGATGTGAACTCAGGAACAGCCGGGGGGAGGGCTGCGTGGGGCCAGGTAAAGGAAGAGAACACGCAACTTCCGTGCCCTCCTCAGGAGCACCTCTCTCCCTGCACCCCTGTGTGCTCATCAACACAGGAGCTCTCGGGACCCCATCCTTTTGGGTTTATATGAAGATTTCATGACATAGGCACAACTGATTAAATCACCAGGAGCTGGCAACTGAACTCCACCTCCAGCTCCTCACCTCTCCCGGGGGGGGGGGGGGGCGCGGGGCGCTGCTGGGAAAGAAAGTTCCAACCCTCTAATAGCGTGGCTGGTTCTCCTGGCCACCAGCCCCCAACCTTTGGGACTTTCTAAAAGTCACTGTATTCACATAACAGAAGACACCTTCATGGCTCTCATCGCTTTGGAAATTCCAGGGGTTTTACAGCTCAAGGCCAAGAACGGCAAAGAACAAATATGTTTCCTGTTTAAATCAAGATATCACAGTAGACCTAATTCTTGGGCTCTGAGAAGTTAGGCAGGTGGCTCAACCGCAAAGGGGAAGAGCCAGACTCGAAGCCAGGCAGTGAGAGCCAGAGCTCTCTCCCGCCAGCCTGCCCAGGGCACATCCCCAACCTCCTAGACATAGCCCTCAAGTCACGTTCTGTAATCACTGCCTCACTGGGCTATCTTCCCCAGTAGAAAGAAAGTCACCTGAAGGGTAGAAACACTCCTGAAATACTTGAGAAGGCCCCGTGTCCAGCACAGAACCTGACACCAGCTAAGCATTCGGCAACTAACTGCTGAACAAATGAGTGATCCAATAAATATTTATTGAGCACTTACTATGTGCCAGGCACTGTGGACACAGTGTGTGCAAAATAGGTTTATTTCCAGCTTGTCATGCAGTTGAACAGATAAACGTAATCAATCCATCGTACCAACGCGTAATGTGAAACAGAGATTTCTAGACTCTGACAGTATTGAGCAGGGGTCACGAAGGACAACCCCTGGCAGAAAGTGTGCAGATCCATGGTACAGAGCAAGGTAAATAGCTCCAGATAATTGGGACTTCGGGGTCTGGTGGGGCAGGGGAGGAACTGCAGTCGGGGGACCTGAAGACTTCCCCGACAATTATTCAAAGACTTTGAAAACAAACAAAACAAAACAAAACCAGACAAGGCCAGGCCAGAGTAGCTGGAGCAAAGAGCCAGACTGTATCAGGGACGCGAGTCTTTTTCCAAAGAGCGAAGGTTCTCTATGGCAGAGTGAAGTGACGGCAACTGCATTCTTCGTAAGTCTCTCTGTGCAGAGGAAGCAGGACAAAAAGGAAGGGAGTCAGTCGATGGCAGCCATCCTATGGGGGGTGTGGCGACCGGGACAGGGTGACGGTGGGGAGCTGGAAAGCAGTGAATACATGTGAGGTGACCTCTGGTGCTGGGCCATTTGTCAGGGGTGAAGAAGAAAGGGGACTCATCTATCTTTCCAGACCCCATAACAAAATGTTCTTAACTGCAAGGTTAAGCTTTGTCACAATATAAGGACAATGATGTGGCCTTTCCTGTATGAAGGTGGTGCCACCTCTACCCAAACATATTGCAAAGATAAGACCAAGACTCTGAGTCTTGGGGGAAAAACAATTTTCTTAATGTTTATTGTTGAGAGACAGGCGTGAGCAGCAAAGGGGCAGAGAAAGAGGGAGACACAGAATCCAAAGCAGGCTCCAGGCTCCAAGCTGTCAACACAGAGCCCGACGTGGGGCTAGAACTCACGAACTGTGAAATCATGACCTGAGCCACAGTCGGATGCTTAACCAACCGAGCCACTCAGGCGCCCCAAAACAATTTTTTTTTATATATATGAAATTTATTCTCAAATTGGTTTCCATACAACACCCAGTGTTCATCCCAAAAGGTGCCCTCCTCCATACCCATCACCCACCCTCCCCGCCCTCCCACCCCCCATCAACCCTCAGTTTGCTCTCAGTTCTCAACAGTCTCTTATGCTTTGGCTCTCTCCCACTCTAACCTCTTTTTTTTTTTTTCCTTCCCCTCCCCCATGGGTTCCTGTTAAGTTTCTCAGGATCCACATAAGAGTGAAACCATATGGTATCTGTCTTTCTCTGTATGGCTTATTTCACTTAGCATCACACTCTCCAGTTCCATCCACGTTGCTACAAAAGGCTATATTGCATTTTTTCTCATTGCCACGTAGTATTCCATTGTGTATATAAACCGCAATTTCTTTATCCATTCATCAGTTGATGGACATTTAGGCTCTTTCCATAATTTGGCTACTGTTGAGAGTGCTGCTATGAACATTGGGGTACAAGTGCCCCTATGCATCAGTACTCCTGTATCCCTTGGATAAATTCCTAGCAGTGCTATTGCTGGGTCATAGGGTAGGTCTATTTTTAATTTTCTGAGGAACCTCCACACTGCTTTCCAGAGTGGCTGCACCAATTTGCATTCCCACCAACAGTGCAAGAGGGTTCCCGTTTCTCCACATCCTCTCCAGCATCTATAGTCTCCTCCAAAACAATTTTTTTAAACACAGCTTCAAAATAAACAATCACTAATTGTAGCCTAACATGGGAAGCATGGACTTTGGAGACCAAGAAACTAGGGTCCCACTTTCAACTCTAACTGTCTCAGATGTCTAACCTTGGCTGCATTACTCTACTTGACTGAGTCTGTTTTCTCGTCCGTGAAGAAGGAATAACACCACCACTCCAGACACTGTGTAGGAGACTAAGCGTCAACATGCACAAGGAGTGGCCAGAGACGTGAGAAGCAGTAACTATCGGGGCACCTGGATGGCGCAGTTGGTTAAGCATCTGACTCTTGATCTCAGCTCAGGTCACCATCTCACAGTTTGTGAGTTCAAGCCCCCCATCGGGCTCTGTGCTGATGGGGTGGAGCCTGCCAGGGATTCGGTCTCTGCTTCTCTCTGCTCCTCTGCCATGTGTGTGCATGCAGGCACACGCTCTCTCACTCTCTCTCTCTCTCTCTCTCAAAATAAATAAGCAGTAACCATTATTATTAACATAAAGCAGCACCCTCCTTTTAGCCATAAACCACAGCTCTCATTAAAGGAATTAACTTTCTAACTTCTATGAAACGTAATATTTTACCTACTAAAAACTTTAGGAGTATATTCTATTATAGAAGAACACATTCATTTAACATTTAGAGATGGATTGTCTCTCTCAAGAAAAGAACAGGATAATTACGAAAATAAAAAAGTGATGGAGAAGTCCTGAGCGCACACACCCCCACCCATCCACACACATGCATGCACGCGCACTCACACACATACGTGCAGCTGGTCTAGGATGGGAGGGAGAATTGCATCATTAATGAATGAGCCTCCCAGATGATTCTGATGCAGGTGGACCTTGTGTCCTCAAATCAGGACCCCCGTGCTGACCAAGGCCAGGCCCCATAGTAGAGCCTCAAGAACAAGTGTAAAATGCAAATCATAAAAAAAAAAAGAATTATTCTATATTTACACTTATTAAAACTGTATGATACGGGGTGGAAGGACAGACAAAAAGATCAATGAAACAGAAACAGACACTGACAAGCAGGTAAATAAAAATCTCAGTAAGGATACAGCTTTTATACTCTTAAGGATAAAGCTTTTGCTCTGGCACTTTCCATGGCTATTTTATCTTCCAGCAAACACCTACAGATTTACGTCCGTTTTACTTACTGCTTATGAGTACTCCGCTGGGAAGGAGAGAGGTCAGGACCCAGGGCCTGCCTGCTGTCTCCATGTTCACAGTCAAGGCACAAAAGCATTCATAAACCAGTTATTACAATGCAACATGGCAAGTTCTGTAATAACAATAATTTCATCTACTGAAACAAAAGAGAACTGAAACAATAAATCAGTCTAATGATCTGATGCCACAACCACATACTAAGAACCAAATGTGCGACAGGCACAAAATGTCTGTGCAAAAGAGAGAGATACACACTAGAGGAGTCGCCCCTCGGCCCTCAAAGCTCACAAGCCTCGTGGTGCCACAGATTAAACAGCTGACTACGATACGATGCCGTGCACGCGCTCACCCAGTCGCTCACCCTGACGGGTCTTTCCTAAGCACCTTCTACACGCTTCCAGGCACCAGACTTACATCAGTGATCAAGACAGCAAACATCCCTGTCTGCACAAAGCTGACATGACAACACCCAGAGACAGAAACCAACAAAATAAACAAGCCTAACATACAGGCTGTCAGCTGGTGGTAAGTGCCAGGGAGAAAAACCAGGTGAAGGAGAGACAGGATACGGGAGGGATACAGTGTTAAATCTGCACCAGTTTCAAATAGTCCCTGCAGCTCCATGACAATGTGGCGCTATGCGCTTTGCTCCGGCTGGTACAGTGTGTCACAGACATGGGTCTGAAAGGACAGACCAGGAACGGGCTCTGCTGGGCGGGCTGGGGTGAGTGGGCCGGGCCACGGCCAGTCTCCGGAATGACACGAGCACTGAGCAAGCGAGTTCCCTCATTTCCCTTCCTTTGCGGGGAATGTTCCTCCCGCCACCATGAATCACTGAATGACTTCACAAAGCAAATGCCTGTGTGTCTCTTACCTTTGCCAAAACATTCCCATCTCCTCCCAGGCAATGTGAGAAGCTTACACAATTATGTCAGTCCTTCCCGGGTCAGGAAAGTCAATGCCAATTTTGGGGCTTCTTTTTTATATACATATAAAGGAAACAAGCAATCAGTATAAAATATGAAGACCAACAGAAAGTATAAAGATCCCCAATATTCTTAGACCCAGGATTACCTGTGTTCACATTCTGGTATGTTCTTCGCCAGAGTGGTGGTTTAACATAGCTAGCATCACTCTGCATCGACATAACTTTATATCCTGGTCTTTTTGTTTTAACTACATAAAATGTAAATTACTACATGTGCATTTCTCTGCTTCAAGTCAACGCTGTGTGGACGTCAATTTCATGGCTATGTGACATTCTGTTCTACTGATGCTCTGCTTAGATTTCTGACTTGCCATCATTATCAATTACCCTGAAGATAACCTTATGCAGAAAGGTATTTCAAACAATTCCCTCAGAACGGACTACCAGAAGGAGTAGTACAGGAAGCCGCGAATACGCGATACGAGCCGTCACTGCGTAGGTGGTCCACAGCTTACCCAAGCTGAATCACCGCACCTCTCGGCTGCAGAGACAACAGAGAAGCGACTCAGCTCTGGCCGCCTTTTTGGTCTTGACAGTAGATGGTTTTAGAAGCGACACGTTTACCTGCTGTCGGAATCCGAGGCGATCTCCTTTCTCCCTCCAAAGCGGATCTGGCACTGCACGGAAAAAGAAGCCGCTGAGATTAGCGGCTGGGATGGGACACTCGAACGTCACTAACAGCCCACACAGGTCTTCGGGGTCATGGGACACACAGGGCCAGAAACTCCAGGTACCGAGTCGGGGTGTCCCCTTGTCGTGCTCGCTTCGGCAGCACATATACTAAAAAAACGGGGTGTCCCCTTGTCCCAGGTGTCAAGCCGAGACGTGAGGCAGCCTTCCAGCCGCCACCTACTGAAGCCTTTATCTCCCACTTGCACAGAAGGAAGGCGTGTGGGAAAACAGTGCTAAGAGGAAAACTAAAGTACACAGCCTTGTGCAGATTTTCTAGGAAGCTTCTGTATGTCAGCAGCTGACTGTCTGAACACAGAGCTCCCCACGGGCGACAATTAATACTTACACAAATCTGTGGTGATGGGTGCCTTTGGAAAGGGCCCCAGAGTTGTTATGACTGGCTAGAAAATTATGGCAGCATGACTCAAGCCTCAAACATGTCATCTGGTTGTGCCGAATGACAACTCACCCAGGGTGGATACAGATGAAAGCAAACCATTCTTTCCTTTCTAATTGTGGTAAAATATAGATAACGTAAAATTCACCATCTTAACCATTTTTAGTTACACTATTCAATTCACAATATCGCCCAGCCATCAGCCACTCTCTCCCCTGTGGGGAACAGGCTCGCAAGATTCCGGAACTTATTCATCCAAAGAATGAATGCATTAATGAATTTAAATGATGTATTTGTCAAAACACGTGGGACCGCATACTTAAAATTAGTGTATTTTATTGCATGCCTCAATTATATGCAGTAAGATTGATTTTTAAAAACCATATGTACACTTTCACCCACTAAAATATTTAACAACAGGGGCGCCTGGGTGGCGCAGTCGGTTAAGCGTCCGACTTCAGCCAGGTCACGATCTCGCAGTCCGTGAGTTCGAGCCCCGCGTCAGGCTCTGGGCTGATGGCTCGGAGCCTGGAGCCTGTTTCCGATTCTGTGTCTCCCTCTCTCTCTGCCCCTCCCCTGTTCATGCTCTGTCTCTCTCTGTCCCAAAAATAAATAAAAAACGTTGAAAAAAAAATTTTTTTAATATTTAACAACAATAATAATAACAGCAGCTCTGGGCATCAGCTCCAATTTATTTCTGTTCAACGGCTACACTTAAAGTGGTGCCAGGGGCGCCTGGGTGAATCAGTCGGCTGAGCGCTGAACGGTTGATTTCGGCTCAGGTCATGATCTCCAGGTCCGTGAGTTCAAGCCCTGCATTGGGCTCTGCACTGACAGGGCAAAGTCTGCTTGGGATTCTTTCTCCCCCTCTCTCTTCCCCTCCGCACCCTCCCCTCAAAATAAATACACTTAAATATATAGATATTTAAATATACGAATTAAAGATACTTAAATATACAAATTAAAGATACTTAAATATACGAACTGCCTCAGAGGCTGGTGGGAAGGATTCAACGGGGAGCGCTTAGCAGGGGGCCTGGCACGTGACGAGCGTGCACTAAATGATGCACGTGTGACTCACGCAGGCCAGGCCGGCACGCTGATGGCAGCCTAAGCCAAAGCTTGCTTCCAGGCCCGGCCAAAAGCCGGACGCCAAAAGCGGCACCGAGGAGAGCCCTCCGGGAGGGCCCTCCGGACCCTGGGCGAGGCTTCCTCCCTCCTGTCTGCCCTGCTCTTGAGCCCAGGAGGGGCTAACTCCAACCACGACCTCAGCTCCTGGAAGCGTTGCCATCAAACTGCCTGGAGGGAGACTTCGAAACCAACACCAACGCTCCTCCCACGGGGACGTCACGAAGGACGGGGGCCTCCAAAGGTATCAGAAAGTCAGGACGCGGGCGCCCCTCCCTCGCTGTTTCGGACTGCCTCACCTGCCCTATCGTTTCCTGGGGAACACCGCCAGCCTCACTGCTCCCAGAAAGTGGGAGTAAGTCCGCGCACGTGGAAGGGCAGAGATGACCCCATGTGAATTGCCTGGCACCGTTACTCGACCTCAGAGGCAAATGCGAGCTTCCCTCTTACCTGTTTCACTGCATCCAGGAGTCGCTCCAGCAGAAACTGTCTTTTCAAGTCATTGTTCTGTGATCCTAAAATGCAACAAGGCGTCATTAGTTCTGTTGCACGTAAGCCTTTTATCGAGACTTTCTGCCACATGGTGTAGGGCTGTCCCCACCTAGCATCAGCCGCCTCTGCGAAGAGAACAACAAGACCAGGTACCAATAATCTACATCATTACAATGGAGTCTGGCCATCTGCCTGTTAGGCATCACAGGAAAGCAGCTAAACTAGTATTCCCCGAAGTTGAAGAACATGTCCAGCATAGTCTAACCCAGGGTTACCCCACCTTGGCGCTTTTAACATTTGGGCCGGATCATTCTCTGTGGTGGGGCTGCCCTGTGAACGGCAGGGTGTTTAGGAGCATCCCCGGCCTCCACCCACCAGATACCGAGTGCACACACATACACACACCCTGGCTGTGGCAACAAAAATGTCTCCGTATGTTACCAAATGTCCTCCGGGGGACAAACTGCCCCCCCAGGTGAGAACCCACAGTGTAACTATAACCGAGGTTCCCTAGTAAGGCAGGCACTGCCCACTGGCTGACCTCACTCTCTCCAGCATCCTTTCCCCAGGCCACCTCCTGCGGTACAAGCTGCAAAACCAAATTACTCCTTTTCTCAGCCTCTTTTGGAAGGCTGGCCTTAGAGAGCAGAGGGCCCTGGGCATTGGGAAAACCACGCCTTCCTGATCAAAGAACAGATGGTAATCGCTTCATTCCTCCTTCCATCCTTCACGCCTTCACCATAAACACCCTGGGGAGAGCCAGAGCATCACCGGGCAGCCATGAAGCAACAAGCTTGGAAGGAAGGTCAAGGGAATCACAGAGACTCCAGCCCTGATGCCATTTCACTGCTGAACCAATACCAGAAATCTCCCACCTCTCACACAGCAAACAACCCTGTTTGCTCAAACCGCTGTATGCCGGGCCGTTACTTGCGGCCAAAAGCATTCCTAACCAATGCACGTAGCGTGTGCTCAACTTCCGTTTATGAGGGTCAAAGGCAGGCACACTTTAAAGCACCAAGCAGAACCCTGTCAGAGCTACATCTGCGGTCCCTTGCGAGGCCCAGGGACCCCAACCAACAGAGACACGGCTACGTACTGTGACGCACCAAACACAGAACACAGTCATTCCAAACGAGACTCAAATTCAGAGGTACAAGAGCAGACGCCCCACACCATAAGCCTGGAAGTGCCACCAAGCTGCTTCTCTCTTGGGCAACTAAACACGGGCTTCACCAGGGAGTACCAGCTGGGCATCACCCCACAGACGGTCAGCAATTCATCCAAATCATGCCAGGGCCACTGGGCTGACCACCACTGTGACCGCGTGTGGAGCACTTCCTGCGTGCCAGCCGCTACACTCAGTGCTCGGCATGATCACACCCTGTAATTTCCACAACCACCCTGCAACCAAGGGATTGGGACCCCCCCCCCTCCCCGGGCACCACACCGCAGACGGGGAAGGTGAAGCTCAGGGAGAACAGCATTGTGGGCGATGCACTCAGTATTAATCTAACTTCTACCGTGTGCCAGGCAGTGTCCCAAGTGCTGTGGACACAGGAGTTAAGTGGTAGACAAGAGCCATCTTCTCATGGAGCAAAACTTGTATTAAGGAAGAAACCCAGAGCACCTAAGTAAACCTACAATGGGAGGACGTCAGAGAGTCATAGTCGGAGGAAAAGCAGATGGGGTGATGAGACAGGGAGGAAGCAAGAGGCCCCGGCGGCCAGGGTGACGGTGGAAGGCCTCTCGACCCAGCCGACAGGTGAGCTGAGCCCTGTAGGGGACGAGGAACAAGCCTGGAGAGCTACGGCAGCCCAGCATTCCAGGCAGAGCAGGCAGCCAGGGTGGATGCCAGAGGCAGGAACAAGCTTGGTTTCTAGTCTTCCAGGATCAGAAGGAAATCAGCTGTGACTTGAGCAAAAAGCCAAAAGGAGGAAGTAAAGAGGAGACAGCAGGCAGGAGCCGGTTACAAAGGGCCTCTCGGACCAAAATCACAGGCTTGGGGTAGGTTTTGTTCTCATCTGAATACCACTTGGTGGAACTGTGATCCTCGGTCAAGACCATGCCCCTCCAGAGTCTATGTCCAGGCCACCACACAAGGCTCCTGCCTCACTCCAGACCCAGAGATGAAGCCAGTCACGGACACACGGTGATACAACTGACTTCCCAAACTGTGCCACTGTTATTTTTTCTGGAGGGCTCTGAGAAAGGATGGCCTCCATGTCATTCCCACCTCACAAGGCCATGATGAAGCATCATTCAGGACGCCTGAAGATGCCACCTGCCCAAGACCCCCCAAACAGCTCTCTTGATACCTGTGTCTGTCAACAAATCCTACTCTTTGTTTAACATGTTTGGCTCCCGCGCTTCTCTGTCTAACGCCAGGACGGACAAGTCGGGCTCTCCTTCTTCCTTCTTCCAAGTACTGCATCCAACAACGCTACCTGGCCTTGGGCACTGCCAGCCGGAAACTCGACAAGGCTTTCCACCCCGAAATGCCCTTGCCATTTTCTTTTACCATAAAAGTAATTTATGTGATAGAATTAGCATATGACCCATCTATTCCACCTCTGGGTAGACACCCAAAAGAATTGAAAGCAGGGTCTCGAAGAGATACTTGTACACCCATGTTCACAGCAGCATCACTCACAGTGGCTGAAATGTGAAACAGCCCAAGTGTCGATCAACAGATAAAGGGATAAGCGAAATGTGGCCTATCTACACAATGCATTATTATTCGGCTGCAAAAAGGAAGGAAATTCTGCAATCTGCTAGATGGATGAACCTCGGGGACATTATGCTAAGTCCCCAAAAAGATAAATACTGCAGGGTGCCTCGGTGGCTCCGTCGGTTGAGCGTCCAAATTCAGCTCAGGTCATGATCCCGCAGTTCATGGGTTGGAGCCCCGCATCAGGCTCTGTGCTGGCAGCTCAGACCCAGGAGCCTGCTTCGGGTTCTGTGTCTCCCTCTCTCTGCCCCTCCCCCACTCATGCATGCGCACGTGCTCACGCTCTTTCAAAAATCAATATTAAAAAGGGGCACCTAGGTGGCTCAGTCGGGTAAGTGTCCAACTCATGACCTCGCGGTCCGTGACTTCAAGCCCCGCATCGGGCTCTGTGCTGACAGCTCAGATTCTGTGTCGGATTGTTTCAGATTCTGTGTCTCCCTCTCTCTCTGACCCTCCCCCACTCATGCTCTGTCTCTCTGTGTCTCAAAAATAAATAAACGTGAAAAAAAATTTTTTTGTAAAAAGTGGTTACAATGGTGAATTTTGTTATGTGTATTTTACCACAGTAAAAAACAAATCAGGAGAAAAAAATGTGCCAAGAAAATAAAAATCTCCATCATCACGCTACTGGTCATTTTTAGCACAGTGATTCTCAAGTTTTTGGATTCACACAAATCTCCTGGGGTCTTGTTCAAAGGCAGGTTCTGATTCGGCAGTTCTGGGTGGGGCCTGGAATCTGGTATTTCTCACGAGCTCCCGGTGATGCTGAGGCCGCTGGTTCCTGACCCACACCTGAACAGCAAGGACGTCACAGCCTATGCTTCCTGACAGGCATGATGATCCCATATCTCTTCTACAGTGTCTTGAGCCACTGCTTTTCCTAGATGAGATGTCAGCAGCCTCCTCTGCCCTACCTTGCAAAGCCTCTCTTTGTGGTGCGAAAAAAGGTCTGTTCACTATGGAGGACCGATCTGAGGTTGTGCGGGCCTCAGCCCTCCATTCACCCTTCCTGGCTGTAATCCCTCTGCGGGTAAGAAGTGCACTTGTGTGACACCATCCTGACCTCAGAAGAGGCACCCGTGGCCACCCTGGCCCTAACTGCGGACTCAGAGAAAGGAGTATCGTAGGGCAAAGGGAGCCCAGGCGGCCTTGGGGGCATGCAGCCACCGCAGGGGGTGCCCGGGAGGCCACGGCCCTGAGGAGCAGTGGAAGGAGCACCAGTGGAAAGTCACAAGGCATCATGAGTTATCTCCATAGGACTGCTTGCTGGCCATGTGACAGGGACACTCACTTCCCTTCTCTGGGCACTGGTTTCTGCATGAGATCATGTTCTCCTAGCTCTGCAGTCTGGAACACGGGGCCCTGGTGGAGACAAGGCAGGCAGAAGAATGTATGCCACCAGGGTCCTTCCTGCCTTCTTCCAGTGAAGAAGGGCGGCGGGGGGTGCCATTAAGGGATGGACATTTAACCCTTGACACAGATAAAGTGGCTCCCTTCACCGGAGCCCTGAGGCTCAGTGGGGAGCACCCAAGGCTGGTCTCATGGGAAGTACTCAAGGAGAGATTCGGTTTCAAGTCCACTAGCTCCTGGCTCGGCCGTCTGCTGAATCTTGCTGGCTTCGAAGCCTTGTAACAAACCTGCAGTCACAGCCCCACTGCCGACTCAGCAAGGATTTCTCTGTGATTCTCTGTGAAGCAAGCCCCAGCCTTCCTGCTCTCTGCCTTTTCCAAGGGCAGCCCTCAGTCCACGCCCTTGACCACAAGGGCCAGAACAGGCTTCTTTTGAATTTCTTGGTAGATCACTATCAAAATGAAAATAGAAAATGGAAAGGTACCCCAGGGAATACCCCCAGGGGGCCACAAAACTGTCGGAGACATGCAGTGATCCCCTGAGGCTCTAACACAGATATGACATGTGTATGTGCATCTTTGTTGTTTTTAGAGTCCTGAGGATCCCAAATCAATTTCTACCACAAACCTCCAGCCTTCAGTTACTTCCTAGGGACAAAGAGCAGGGGTTAAGAAGGCCCAGGGGCGCCTCAGTAACTCCCTCGGTTAAGACTTCAGCTCAGGTCATGATCTCACGGTTCGTGGGTTCGAGCCCCGCATCAGGCTCTGTGCTGACAGCTCAGAGCCTGGAGCCTGCTTCCGATTCTGTATCTCCCTCTCTCTCTACCCCTCCCCTGCTCGCACTCAGTCTCGCTCTCCAAAATAAATAAACATTAAAAAAAAAAAAAAAAAGGAAGAAAAGAAAAAGAATGGGATAGCCCAGATTCCTTACCACTGGCTATGTGACCATAGGTAAGTTACTTATCCTCTCTGCACCTCCTAGATCTATTCAATAAATAAGCATCCACATTGCACCTAAAACAGTGCCTAGTCTACACCAATCACTTTTTACATGTTAGCTATTATTATTGCTGTTGACAGCCCTATACCCCCCAGGGGTGTCAGACATCTGGCTCTAAGAAATGCTTTCAACTGGCTGCTTTCTCTCTGAAGCACGGGGAAGCTACGCAATCCAGGCCTCTGTGCTCACTGCCCTGAGGGGGATAAAAGTGATAAAGTCCCCATGGACTCTAGGGAGGGGAAAACAATCAAGATATACCAGGAACTCTATGTACATTCCTTCTCTAATCCTTGCAAGGGCCCTGGAGGTCAAGGTTAAATAAAGGTGCCACTCTCAGAGGAGGTAGGTCATTTGATACTCAAGCAGTAGTATTTCCCTGGCTCTCCACGCAGCAGCAGACGTAAAGTCACGCCAGGTATTTCTCTGGTCGAAGGCTAATCCTTGCAATGCACTGAACAGGTACTTGGAAGGCAAGAAAAGGACAACGTTCTCTGGGTGCCCGCTGCATGCCAGGATTTCTGCCCAAGGTCACGTGGCAAAATCAGTGGTGCAACAGAGGCTAAGCCCCTGGTCTGCCTGACTCCTGGACTAGTGCTCCCTGTACCATGCTGCACTGCCATTCTGCCAGGGCCCAGGGAGGCTTACTGAAAAAGTAGGAACTCGAGCTGTGCTTTAAAAGATGGAGAGAACTAGCATAGGTGAATCCACACAGACAGAACACAAGTGCTTAACGAGTCCGGGGTCTCCTTTGGGGTGATGAAAATCTTTTGGAACTAGACAGAGATGCTGGTTACACGACATCATTAATGTAGTAAATGCCAGTGGATTGTTCACTTTGAAATGGTTGGTTTAATAACTGTTAAGGGGGGGGGGGCAGGAGGGCAAAAGACTCCAGATAGCAGCACCCAGCCCCCGCCTCACTTCCCTTCCATATTTCTGGTTCCACTGAGGGGGTCTGACGCTAAGAGGTCCTTCACTTCTGCATCATCAGCCTAATAACGGGGAACAGGCACAGTCCAATAAAGCAAGCAAGTTCTGAGAGGTTTGGTTATGAGGGGCCCTACGAACGGTGGGTGGAGATACGTGGCTCTCAACCAGGGTGATTTTGCCTTCACCACGGGACATTGGGCAATGTCTGCAGATATTGTCGGCACAAGTCGGAGGGGGCACGGGGCAGGTGGAGGCCAGGGATGCTGTTAAACCTCCGACAGCACACAGGACGGCCCCCACGTCAGAGTTATCTGGCCTGTCAGCAATGCTGCAATTAGGAAATTCTTCCTGAAAGTACATGTGATTATCCCACTTCAGAGATGAAGAAACTGAGGCTCTGAGAGGCTAAGTAAATGAAACCTCCACTTGTGCTCTGACTCCTGTCTCCTCTCATCTGCTCAAGGACATATCCAGCAACTGCCCCACCAAGTCAGTTTTTTCTTCTCATCTGTGCAATTCTTTTGTTGTAAAGTTTATTTATTTATTTTGAGAGAGACAATAGGGGAGGAGCAGAGAGAGAGAGGGAAAGAGAATCCCAAGCAGGCTCCACACCTTCAGCGCACAACCTGACGTGGGGCTTGAACCCACAAAACTGTGAGATCCTCACCTGAGCGGAAACCAAGAGCCGGATGCTTAACCGACTGAGCCCCCCGGGTGCCCCTCATCTGTGCAATTCTTACAGCATGCGAGGATGTCAGAATATCTCCCCGCAAGTTTACCAAAAGCCACGCCCGCGCCTGCACATGCTTCCAGCTGCCAGCACAGCTCTTCCTTCACGTGAGAGCCAGCCCTGCTGTGACTGCTGCTCCGGGCTGTGGCTCTGTGCCCTTCTGTTCCCATGGCCTTCACCCTGCACCGATTACCTACACAGCGGCACAGGTGGCAGCAAATGACTGAGTGATCTTATACAACAAACACATGATACACTCAATGATATTATATGAGTTGTTCATGCAACGCACCCTGCAAAATTGCAGCTAACAATGAGTTTCTATCAAGTCCCAAGCATGTGACGGGCTGTCTCAGATGATTTGTATTTCTGGTTTTCACTGAATAAACCTGCACCTTTAATGTGCCCCAGGACAGAGGTCAGCAAACTTTTTCCGTCAAGAGCCAGACAGTAAACATTTTAGGCTTTGTGGGTCATGGGGTCCCAACTCCTCAACTCTGCTCCGACATCTCAAAAGCAGCCAGAGATAATACATTACGGAACGAGCATAGCTGTTTACAAGAACAGGCCTTGGGCTGGATTTGCCCTACGGGCCATAGTTTGCCAACCACTGCCCTAGCAGAATTAATCAGATGGAGGTTTTAAAAATTAACACAACACTGTCTGTGTTTCTAGACGTTATGGCTACCCAGTAAGCAGTAAGACGGTTACACGTTAGGGATTTCCGGAAGACTATAGACCAGACCCACCCCTTAATCTTCCCTCACCCTATAACCAACGGCCCACATCAGAGCCTGGCAAGGGACAGGTACACCACCAACGCGTGGCCACCGCTGCAAGGCCGGCTCGCTCATGTTTGCAGGCATACAGGATGCTTGGCCCTCTCAGCCCAGTGGAGAGTTTAGTGCCGTTGTTTGTTTAGTTTCCACGATGCCCAAAAACCCACCACCACTCCAAAGCGGAAGCAAGAGAGAATGGGCACAAAGGGCGGCCTCGTATAGGCCAGAGAGGCATGTACAAGCCCAACATCAGATCTTTCCTCCCAACCCCCACGCCTCCAAGGTCAGGCGCAGGATGGAAATGAACGCAGGGGGCAGGGAGGGCAGAAAAGAGGGACAGGAAGGGACTGAGGGGTGCCTCTGGAGAGACGGCAGCTGCTACCGGGCTCCGGAGGACAGCACCGCACAGCAACACCAACTGCACTTGCCCCATCTTGTGGTTTTTCAAAGGAGACAGAAACTCAGGTCTTCACGTCAATCAGTTGGCACCCAATTTTACAGCAGTGTTTCAGCCACCTCTGCCTGAACCAGACACAAGACACCCAGGGGCCAGATCTGCTACAAATCTTCTGTTCTGAGATACACATTAAACCTTTATATCCACCCATGAGATGTGTGCTCGTGACCCCTTCCTAACGGATAAAGGAACCGAGGTTTGGAGACATCGATCCCTTGTCCCAGGAAGAATGCCCCAACGCTGGACCCCAACACCCAGGCCTTCCAGCCTCCACAAGACCAGGCTAACCTCGGGCAGCCCAGCTTGCATGCAGGCAAAGGGACTCCACAAAGGGCCACTAAAGACAAACCAACCTCCCAGTGGCCGGCTCAAGTGTCACCTTCTGTGAGAAACCTCCCTGCCCCGGCACAACACACTGCTCTCTACAGGGTGTCCCCACGACCCTGCAGCCACACCACACCCCTGGTATAATCGCCACCACACAGAGGATTATGGGGAATCAGAAATCTCCTGGCACACGCCTATCCTTGGCTGTGAGCCTTCTCGCTCAGGGGGGAGCCAGCGTCAATACGCCCCCACTCACGGAAGGAGCTCAACAGTGGTCGATTCAGGGCTCTGGGGTTAGGTTCTGTGGCTCCCCAAGTGGCTGCTTTAAATGGAGAAGACACAGCGAGCCAGGACACGGCAGCAGCCCCACGCGGGGGTAACGGGTGGAGTGAAGCAGCCGTTCTGTCTGCTCAGCGTTTGCGCACGAAGGGATAAAACAGACTCCATTCTTCCCCAAAGTCCAGGCGCTAGCTCCCTGTACTGTGGGGTAAAGTGGCACAGCTGGGCCAGGACAAAAGGACAGAGTGTCGTCACCACACAATGGAAAGGGGCAGGCTCTGCTTCAAGGCAGAGAGATGGCCTCAGGCCATCCAAGTGGCCTTGTGATGTCTAAGACCAAAGACTAAGTCAACAGCATATTCATCAACAGGCAAAGAATTCACTCTGGAGCAGGGCTCAGCAAACATTTTCCGTAAAGAACAGATGGCGAATATTTTAGGCTTTGCAAGCCATAAGGTCTCTCTGTCACGGCCACTCAATTCTGCCACCGGACAGCGCAAGCAGTTGTTATCGAGAGTCAATGAACGGATGTGCTTGTGTTCCAATAAAACTTTATTAACGTTAACACAGGTGCCCGGCACAGTTTGCCAGTCTCTGCTTACAACAAAAAAAACACTATAATGGCACTGTGCAAGCACTCTGAAGGGAAAATGAATCTTCCCTCACGGCTGGAGAAATGCAAATTATAAACCTACCAAATTAGCTGCCACATGTTGCCATTATATAACTACTCAATTCACCAAGGAACACTGAGGGTGCAATTCTCCACTGCCGGTAAAGTGTGGGGAAGCAGGCACACACAACACTCACTGCCAACAACGTATGGCGGCAATAGGTTCTGAAGAGCAAGGGGGAAGTCCACACAAAAAGTTAACAAAACATCCAAATACCTTCCTGACACCCTGGAAACTAAGCTAAAGAGGAGGAAGAGGGGAAATGAGAAAAGGAAGAAGTGACTATTTCACCAGTTCCTCTATGCTCCAAATACTAAGGAACTACAGGTCCATCACTTGCTTTAACTTGCATCTTCTGATGAGGGAATTAAGAGTCAGAGAAGTTCCAGAACATGCTCAGGTCCTTCCACAGGGAGTTCAATCCAGGACTGAGTCCCAACTTTATCCCACTAGGCACAGTAACAGCCCAAGCACAGCATCAGGGGCACTCAGACTCCTCCCGGGGTATTCTGGAACGGGGGTCAGCAAACACAGCAAATCTAGCTGCTGCCTGTTCTTCTAAATAAAGTTTTATTGGAACACAGCCACATCCTTTCGTTTATTGATTGCCTCTGCTGCTTTTATACTCCAACAGGGATGAGTAGTTGGGATGGAGACCAGATGGCCCACAAAGCAGAAAATATTTATTATCTGGGTCTTTACAGAAAATGCTTGCCAATTCTATCCTTGAACATCATAAATGGAATTTACTCTCTTTTCCTACAATGGTACATCCATTTGGTGTAACGTTATGCAGCCTTTTTAAATAACGGTGACAGGGGCGCCTGGGTGGCGCAGTCGGTTAAGCGTCCGACTTCAGCCAGGTCACGATCTCGCGGTCCGTGAGTTCGAGCCCCGCGTCGGGCTCTGGGCTGATGGCTCGGAGCCTGGAGCCTGTTTCCGATTCTGTGTCTCCCTCTCTCTCTGCCCCTCCCCCGTTCATGCTCTGTCTCTCTCTGTCCCAAAAATAAATAAACATTGAAAAAATAAATAAATTTTAAAAAATAAATAAATAAATAACGGTGACAGGAAGACACATGGATAAATGCTATAATGTAAGTGGAAACACTAATTCAGATGTAGACTCAAGGCAATTATGTAAAATGCATATGCACTGAACAGAGACAGAAGTGCAATAACTAAAAATCTAAATATCCTAATGTTCTTGGAAGGTATGTCTATAGGGATATTCCATGTATTCACAATCATCTTTAAAGTCATTTGGGGTTTTTTGCTTTTTTATTTTTTATGTATTTATTTTTTAAGATGAGGGAGAAAAGAGCAGATCCTAAAACAGGCAGACAGGCAAGGAAAAATAAGATGCGATGGACAAGGTTCCCTCCAAGTAAAGCCTGGAGGGAGCACAGCCCAGCAGGGCGCTGTAGGGACAACGGGCAAAGCACCAGAGCCAGACCCCTGGAGGGCTCCCAGAGAGGCAAGCAGAAGTCAGGGCCCAGGAAGAGTCCTCACTCCCCCTAAGGCTTCCGACTGCTACCGCCCACGCCCCAAATTGATGTTCCGCCACCCTCCCCACCTCAGTGAGAGGCAAGGCTTACCCCCCCTTCAGCTGCTCAAGAGCAAAACTCAGGAGCAACCCTTCCCCTCCCTCAGGTCTCTGCTCACAACCCACCTTCCTCACAGCCCTCTCCCGTCAGTTCCTCCTCTATCCAGACAACAAGTAGTCAGATGCCACCCTCGGGCTCTGGACTGGGCGTGCGACCCAGACCCGGCCAACAAGAGCCACAGTGATGGGTTCCAGGATGACCACATAGCCTGCCAGACTGCTGTGAGTCAGCCCCAGGACTTCTGCGGGAGCAACTGGGAAAGAGGCCCACCCTCTGCTTGGGTGTTGCTACACGGTAGGCTGTGACCCGAGAGCTGCGGGCAGGCATCTTGCCTCCACGGGGTAGACAGAGGCTGCTGGAGGAGAAGCCAACCAAGAGGAAAGTGGAGTTTCGAAACAGACAGAAACCATCGTCCTGATGATGCTCTCAGCACCAGAATGCAACTGGGCCTGAGGACAGTCCTATCCCTAGACCTCTCCATTGCAAGATGTTTTAAACTCCAGCTTTTCCCAGATCAACTTCTGCCACAGGCAACTGAGGAGTCCTGGCTGACATGTCCGTTACTCCCACAAAACCTTTTGGTCCATTCATTCCATGTGCTTCCACAGACACCAACAGTGCAGCCCTCTGCTAAGTGACGGATGAAGCATCAAACTGTCATTCGGTAAATGTCTGCTGAATGTTGAACCCTGAATTTCCGGCCAGGCTCTGTGGCCACCGGAGCCCTCACGCCTTCCAGCAGCATTTCAAGTTACTGCAACCACTTCGAAAGCAAGAACAATCAAGAACTATCCACATTCCCATGTTACTGCTACTTCAGGGAAATCATCCTAAGGACATATCAATCAAAAGGAAAGAACACTACCTTGAACAAAAACGTTCACTGCATCATTATTTATAATAAGAACCAAAAAAAGAAAGAAAAGGGAAAATAAGCTAAGTTTCCAAAAGTAGAATCAAATATTACGGTTTAAAAATTACGCTACATGTGGGGCACCTGGATGGCTTGGTCAGTTGAGCAGCCGACTTCAGCTCAGGTCATGATCTCACAGTTTGTGAGTTCAAGTTCCGCGTCCGGCCCTGCACTGACAGCTCAGAGCCTGGAGCCTGCTTCAGATTCTGTGTCTCTCTCTCTTTCTCTCTCTCTCTCTCTCTTTCTCTCTCTCTCTCTCTCTCTCTCTGCCTTTCCCCTGTTCATGCTCTCTCTCTCTCTCTCAAAAATAAATTTAAAAACACATGTTTTTAAAAAATTATACTACAAGCAGGTAGATGGATTGATGGATTATGAAGCCTATAAAAGTGATCAATACAAAGATCATGTAGCAATGTGGCAAAGCTTTACCCAAAAATGTTAAGGGTAAAAGCAAAATGCAAATTTCTATAGTAATGGTAAAATTACTTCAGCTCTTATCAGTGTTTCTCAACCCTTTATTCGTTACCTTCCCCCTTCAGATCTCGTTCAGACATTTTTTTAATCATCCCTTCACGAACTTTCAATACCGCAAATACAGTGTATATCTGTTTACATACTGCATACATATCTGTGTTTTCCACATAACATTAAAATTTCTTTCTCTCTCGAGAACCACTTTTCACCCCCATTGAGACAAGATGGCAGCGGGATGGAAGGCGCTTTATCCTTTATCTAGAATCATGTCTACATTTGCCAGAATTCAGAGAAGGCCACAGATTCTTAGATTTTAGTTCCCATATTTTAAGAACTCTAAGAACTTAATTTCCTATTGGTTACAACAAGGAAGCAGGAGAGGTGTTGTCAATGGGTTTTAGTCCATTGCCACTTACTAGCACAGGACATGGTCAAATATTTGCTGACGGTAGAGCACTTACTTCTTGCAATCTGCCATAACAGATCAACCCAATGCCTTCATTAGAGGGGAAAAAAGTTGATATCATCACTTTTTCTTTGAATGAAAACCACACACATTCTTTTTTTCCATTCACTCGCTTCAGCTGATTCTTCATCCCAAACACAAGCTACTGCTGAAAATAACCCAGTCAATGCCAAAGAGAAAACCATGAGCCTCAACATTCCAGAAAAACAAGATAAAGCTGCCAAAAATGTACATAAACATCAGGCAAGAAACAGCAGCAAATGACCCACGAAGCCCCAAACTCGGACATATGTGACCTCTCTAGGTTTAGCTTTCCCCACCCTTGAAACGGGGCTTTTAGCGTCTTAACTAACTTAAAGATCCTTGACAGACTAATTACTGATGGAAATGAGCATCAAGGTCCTTCAAACAGTCTTACAAAAAAAAAAAAAAAAAAAGCTTGAGAATCATGACTTTCTGGTCCTTCAAGTTCTACTTTCTAAATAAGAGCAGAATTATCTGGCAATCATAATTCCTTAGCTCTCGCAGGCTGGTCATCAAGTAAGTATTCCTACCTACTGGATTCTTTAAAGAGAAACAAATAAATCATGACCAGCTATTAACCTCCGACAACCACCCACATCCTTCCTACTGGCTATGTTACCTCTACACACACATACGAATCCACAAACATTGTTTCATACACATGGTTTAATGTGCATCAAGGTATATATTTTAGTATATTTCTGCACTCTGCTTCTTTTTAGAGAACGTTTAACGTTGAGATATAGCCACAGTGATATGTATAAATCCATTTTATTCCTTTTAACATCTTTGAGGTTTTCCATCATGTGACCATACCACATATATGTCTCATCTACCCTGTTAATGGTCATCAGAGTTGTTCGGCCTCACGACACCCATTTATCTTGTGTATGCATTACCTAGGCATTCCACTTCCTGGTTATTTGCACTTAATGCATTTGGCCTTGAAACCAGCTGACCTCTGACTCAAACGTTTTCAACTACAAAATACAGAAGACTCTAATTGCCAATTTACAGGAAATA
Organism: Herpailurus yagouaroundi; assembly: GCF_014898765.1. Lineage (NCBI taxonomy): Eukaryota > Metazoa > Chordata > Mammalia > Carnivora > Felidae > Herpailurus > Herpailurus yagouaroundi. The sequence continues at coordinate 9,863,049 of NW_024412453.1, forward strand.
CAAGAGACTGAGAAACATGTCAAACCACACCAAAAGGATGCAATCAGCAAAATCCCACAAAGACATGAACTATTTCCTTCATCAAAAATTGCAAGGGGTAAAAACAGACAGATGAAACGGCACCCTATTAGTTTAAAAAAATAAAATAAAATAAAAATTTAATGTTTATTTATTTTTGAGAGAGAGAGACAGAGAGAGACAGAGCAGGAGTAGGGGAGGGGCAGAGAGAGAGGGAGACACAGAATCCAAAGCAAGGTCCAGGCTGTGAACTGTCAGCACACAGCCCAACACGGGGCTTGAACTCACCAACTGTGAGATCGTGACCTGAGCTAAAGTCAGATGCTTAACCGACTGAGCCACCCAGGCACCCCTAAAAAAAAGATTTTTTGCTTCAAAGGACAATATCAAGAAAGTTAAAACACACACACACACACACACACACACACACACACACACAATGGGAGACATTTTTATAAATAATACATCTAAGGGACTTGTACCCAGAAACTATACAGAATTCTTACGGGTCAACAATAAAAACAACCCAACTTAAAAATGGACAAAGGAATCTGAGCAGACATTTCTCGAAAGAAGATACACACAAACAGCCAATAAGCTCATGAAAATATGCTCAACATCATTGATCATTAGGGAAATGCAAATCAAAACCACAAAAAGGCACCACTTCGCACCCACTCAGAATGGCTATAATCAAAAGGCTGTTGGCAAAGGTGTGAAGAAACCAGAACCTTCATGCAGCGCTAGTGGGAATGGAAAATGGTGCAGCTGCTTTGGAAAACTGTCTGACCGTTCCTCAGACGGGGCAGGCAATTCTACTCTTAGATATCGACCCGAGAGAAATAAAAAGATATGCTCACACAAAAACTTGTACATGAATGTTGACAGCAGCATTATTCCTAAAGGGGCCAAAAAGTGGAAACAAGTCAAATGTCCATCAGCTGAAGACTGGCTAAACAAAACAGAGAACAATGAGATGTTATTCAAACACAAAATGGAATGAACCTGAGTTCCATGCTACACTGTGGCAAAGTTTAGAAGGATACTTTTAGTGAAAACAGCCAGACACAAAAGGCTACATATTGTATGACTCAATCTATATGAAATATTGGCAATAGGTAAATCCATAGGTAGAGTAGATTAGTGGTTGCTTGGGGCTAAGGGGAGGGAGAATGAGGAACCACAGTTAAGAGGTACAGCGTTTCTTTCTGGACTGATGAAAATGTTCTAAATCCGATTATGCTAATGCAGGCACAACTCTGTGAATATACTAAACACTAAAAAGATAGCAATTAAACTAAAAAAGAGAGAGAGAGATTTGAAGACTTAAAAAACACAACAATCTGCATTGTTTAAACCTTGTTTAGATCCTGAGTCTTAAAAAAAAACTCTAAAATTATAAGGCAATCATGGAAATGTGAATCTTGAATATCTGCTGTTAATGAATTACTGCTAATTTCTTACAGGTATGATAATGAAATTGAGCTATATTTTTTTTTTTAAAAAAGAGTCCCAATATGTTAGAGATACACATTAAAATAGTAACAGATGAAAGGATCCGGTCAGTGTCTGGGATTTGCTTCAAAATAAACTGGGGACAGAAGTAAGAAATAGATAGGTACAAAGGGGAAGTGATCATAAGATGGTAAGTGCTCATTAGACTATTCTCTCCACGTTACAGATGTTTGAAATTTTCTATTAAAAAAAAAAAAAGGAAGGACAGAGGGAAGAGAAGACATACTTCCATGCAACATTATTTTATGGTGCCCAGTCATCAACCCCAAGGGTGAGAAAACCTTGTTTTAACTGTATTCTCAAGAACCGTGAAGGGGGGCGGGGCACCTGGGTGGTTCAGTTGGTTAAGGGTCCTACTTTGGCTCAGGTCACCATCTCACAGTTCATGGGTTCAAGCCCCACATCGGGCTCTGTGCTGACAGCTCAGAGCCTGGATCCTCCTTCAGATTGTGTCTCGCTTTGTCTCTCCCCCGCTCGCGTTCTGTCTCTCCCTCTCTCTCTCAAAAATAAACATTAAAAAAAATTAAAAAATAAAAAAAAAGAAATGTGAAGGGGTAATTGGAGAATGAGGGTCAAAAGTTACAGAAGTCCAGTTATAAGATATGTAAGCATTAGAGATGTCAAGGACAACACATCAACACAGCTGTACGATATCTAGGAAAAGAGCTACGACAGGAAATCCTAAGAGCTCTAATCGCAAAGAGAAAAATGTTATTTTCTTATTGTATCCAAAGAAGATGGATGTTAGCTGAACCCATCAAGGTAATCATTTCACAATAAATGGCAATCACGCTGCTCGCCCTAAACTTACAGTGATGTATGTCAATTATTTGCCAATAAAACTAGGGGAAAGAAAAAAATTGAAAATACCTTGGACTTCCCTTCTGCCCTCAGCAACCATTTTTTCTGCCTCAATCACAATCTTTCCAAAAGAAGGCTGTCATCCATCCTGAACACTGCTTCCTTAAAAAGCCATCTGTTGGTTTCCTTTTGTAATGATTTTTTTTTAATAAATTTTAAGACGTCCTTATCTTTGGTATTAAGTTGGCTTTTGAAGGCTACGTTGATCAATTTCCCTTGGCTTGTCAATTTCACTGGCACCTGGGATCAAGGCCCGAGAATGGTCCAGAATTTGAGGCACAGTCTCCTTGGTTATATTAAAAGCAAGAGGTTTTCAAGGCGTACTTAGTCCCAGCCCTTGTCTCAGAGCTGGGTCAGAAAATCACCCCACCTGAACCTCGGCTGGGTCCTTACCTCCACAACAACCGCACTAAGTTCCCATCTACACACCACACGAAGCACAGTACCAATAACCCGGTAGAGTTATTTAGTCATCGCAACACAACTAGGTGACAGGTACTATTATCTACCCTCATTTTGCTGGGACTTCCAGAATGGTCAAATCACACAGCTTTTTATAGCAGAGTCAGGATTTGAACTCAGGCTGTCTAGCTCCATCCAGGGCCCACACTTAACACCGGGGTGTATTATCTCCTGGGTGGAAACCAGCTCATCACATCTTTGCTGCAGGATCACTGACATTCAGGGGCCAGAAACTTTAATTAGGCCAAAAATCATTTGCTCTGACAACAGAAGCTGGCCTATCTCCCAGGAAACCCCCTTCCCAGCTCCCTCACCAGGACCAACAATTTCACACATCTTGCTCTGAAAGGCAAAACAAAAGGCGCAGGTCTTGTAAAAAAAAAAAAAAAAAAAAAGTGACCCATGGAGATAACTCAAACGTTAAAAACTAAGAGAGACACATCCTCACCTCTTTGCCCCCAACCCCCAAACTCCAGAAATGCCTGGGTGAAAGGCTAGGGCTACGGGCGGGGGGGGGGGGGGGGGGGGGGGGGAATGCAGGGACACTTCAGAGGCAATCCCACAGTTCAGAGGAAAACAGGCAGGGAGAGGGTAGGCGGATCCTCCTAAGAAAATGCAGATCCCAGTCAGGGCGGGCTGAGAGGCTTCCCGGAGTCACTCTGAACGTCCACCACCACCCAGGAATGACTTAGCACCAAAACACCGACAGACCGCTTCAGAGAAGGGCTGAGAACACGCGTCCAAGTCTAGGGACTAAACTTCAGAAACACCGAGGACGAGCTGTCCACACCCACCTCCCTCCCACTCCCGGCTTCCCCACCAAAACCACACCCCTCCCTGCGGGCGGGAGGGGGGGTGGGCTGGGACCTGCGACGCGTCGGTCCCCAGATGGGTTCGGTGTGAAACCAGAAGGGAAGGGGGTGCAGGACAGGGCCAAGGAGACCTCAAAGGAGCTAGGAAAAGAAGTGAAAGGGGCGGGAGTATGAAACAAATAATAATAATAATAATAATAATAATAACCAAAATGTAAGAAGCAAGGGCCAGTAGGGAAACTGAGCGAGTAACTGGGAACCACTGGGGACTGGGACAGCAAAGCACCGGGGGACAGGGCGCAAGGGAATGGGAGGCGCGGGGAAGACAAAGAGGCTGGAGCACTCACAGTCCTCTGGGGACCGACAGCCACGGGGGCTCGGGGCTCAGGGGCCAGCAAGCTAAGAGTGTCTGGAGACGACACCCTCCCTGCCTGCCTGGAGACTGGAGGGACCGCACACACGGGGCCTGGGAAGCGGGAATGATGAGGGAGCAGAGGGCCCTGGAGCTGAAGCTGGGACTGGGGGCGTCCAGGAGTTAGGAGGGACTGAGACCCGGGGGACTGAGGACGGGGACAGTGGTGACTGGGCACGGGGGTCGGAGCGCTGGGAGAGACTGCAGGTCTGGAGACAGGTGTCCAGGAGCGGGCTAAGTGGTGGACGGGAGGCTGGGGGCTGGGAGTGCCTGGGCTCGGGTCGCCAGAGAAGTGCAGGTGACCAGGGTCCAGCCCCCGGGCGTACACAGGGGTCTGCGAGCGACGGGACAGGGGTCGGCCGGCGGGCGGGCGGGACGCGGGGGCTCGGGGGCCGGAGTGTGCAGCTGGAGCGGCGGGAGCCGGGGCGGCCCGGCCGGGTGACAGCGGCGAGGCCGCCACTCACCGCTCATGGTGCTGCTCCCGGGCCGGTGCCTGCGCCGCGCTGCCGCCGCTGCCGCCACTGCCGCCGCCGGGCTCCAGACAGGCCGGGAGAAACAGCACCAGCGCCCCGAGCCCCCCTCGCCGCCGGCACCCGGCCGACCCGCACTGCCTCCCGCC
>NW_024412453.1:9868184-9912704 GCF_014898765.1 Herpailurus yagouaroundi
CGCTGCCGCCACTGCCGCCGCCGGGCTCCAGACAGGCCGGGAGACAGCGCGCCGCCCCGCCCGCCCGCCCCGCCCCGGAAGTGGGGCGCCGCCGCCGCCGACCCGCCCACCGACCCGGAAGGTAAACAGGGGAGCCGGCGGGGCGGTGGTGCGGCGGGGGCCGGGACGGGTCAGAGGCGCCCGCAGGGCCACGCGGTGGTGCGAGAGCAACGCTTTCCTCCTGGGCCCACATCCCCGTCGGGAGACCGTGGCCAGGCCACGAGAAATGGGCCAACACCTTTCCAGAGAGTAATAGGAGCTGAGAAGGGAAATAAGAAAGGGGAATGGGCCAAAGCGTGGGAACGGGGGGAGGCGGACGGTTCTGGAGGGCGCCTCTAAGGAGACGACCTTTGAGCCCAGACCGGGATGATGGCTGGGAGACGGTCGGGGAAGATGGCGCAGGAAAAATGTTCCAGAAGGAACGGCAAACGCCAAGGCCCTGACTTGAAGGGTTGACTGGAGCCAGAGGGTGAGTGAGAAGAGAGTGTTCAAAGAGAGGAGATAGGAGAACTGGGCGGAGGGCCTTGAGGGCCGTGCTGAGGGGCCTGGACTCTTCTGTGTTCTGTGTAGCTCTTACGTAGGTAAGGGAACTAGAAGGATTGCAAGAAGTGAAGCAGAAGAGTGACACGATCTGAATTAGGTGCTAAGACGATCGCTCTTCCTGGATTGAGAATGAGTTTTAGAGGAACAGGCTGGAAAGAAGGCAGCTGGTTAGGGAGCCATTTCAGTCAGTTGCCCAGCGAGAAATAATACGCCTGGGGCTACGGTGGTGACATTGGAGATGAAGTCGCATGAATGATGTGCCAACACGTGCGCATAATATAAAGCCCAGGTTACTGCCCATTTTACAGATTGGGGAGAAAGGACCCAGAAAGGCTAAAAGGGCATTTTTCCTCTTTGTCCTGTCCTCAACTGGGAGTAACAATGTATTTTACGTCACAACCCAGTACACGCATGCGTGGTTAAAGGAGACGTTTTAACAAAGTTCTGTGGGTAGTGTATTCTCTCCTGTTTTTTTCTTTCTTTCTTTCTCTTTCTTTCTTTCTCTTTTCTTTCTTTCTTTCTCTTTCTTTCCCTTCCTTCCTTCCTTCCTTCCTTTCATGCTGACTGAGACCGTTGATTGATCCGCTGATAAATCTTGACCCACAGTTAAGAACACTGAATTGAGGGACCAGACCCCACAGGGAAATGGAGCCGCAATTCCAGCCCAGTTCTGTGTGATGCACAGCCGGCTGGTCTTCCTACTACACTGCCTCTCAACACAAAACCTCTGGCCCCTGGGAATTGATCTTTTGGGTTCAACAGAGGTCAAGGGCTCTTTGGAGAAGGTTGCCGGGCAGCATTATTTAGTGGGGGGCACCTGGGTGGCTCAGTCCGGCAAGCATCCGACTCTTGGTTTCAGATCAGGTCATGATCTCACAGTTGCGTAAGTTCAAGCCCGGTATCGGGATCTGCACTGACATTGCAGAGCCTGCTTGGGATTCATTTTCTCTCTCTCTCTCTCTCTCTCTCTCTCTCTCTCTCTCTCTCTCTCTCCCCCTCCCCCTCCTTCCCCTGTTTACACTCTCTGTCTCTCTCAAAAATAAATAAACTTAAAAAAGTAATAATATGATAGCAGAAGAGGGGAAAGCACCAAAGCCCGGCTACAGAAGAGCTAAGCAGATCATGGCCCACTTCACAAGGAATCTCTTGGAGTAGTTGAAAATGCTAATTATAAAGTCGGAAACCCAGAGAAAAGCCAATGATAATACATTAAGTAAGAAAAAGCCCACGCAAATTAGTCTGTATGCCATGATTACAAACATGCGAAATATGGCTATATGTAGGGACTGAGAGAACGTAAAGATGAAAATACTTTAAAAACAAAAAAAAACAAAACAAAACAAAACAAAAAACCCACCAGACAAGAGGAAAGAGGGAAATAAGCCATAGGAGACTGTTAAGGATAGAGAACAAACTGAGGGTTGATGGGAGAGAAGTGGGTGGGGGCTGGGTATTATGGAGGGCACGTATGATGAGCACTGAGTTGTTTGTAAGTGATGAATCACTGAATTCTACTGATAACCAATATTGCACTGTATGTTAACTACCTAGAATTTAAATAAAAATTTAAAGGAAAAAGAAGGGCACCTGGGTGGCTGAGTCCGTGAAGCATCCAACTTGATTTTGGCTCAGGGCACTGTCACATGATTTGTGAGATTGAGCCCTGTGCCGGGCTCCCTGCTTGGGATTCTCTCTCCCTTCTCCCTCTCTCTGTGCCCCTCCCCTGCTCCCTCTCTCTCGTTCTCTCTCTCCCTCAAAATAAATAAACTTGTTATTCTGAAGAGTCTGTGTATCTACATCTACCCCCTGCACACCCCCACCCCTAATGAGGTCCACCTGCCTCTGGAACCTTCAGTAAGGCAATGCACACCTGCTTCATGGAGCTGTTGTGAGCCTAACTTGTTAGACCCCCTCGTAGCACTCTGTGCCTTTTCTTCTTGGCACTTGACGCAGGGTAAGTCATTGACGTTGCAGTCTGTGCTTTATGTGTTCTGCCTCCACTCACCCCCTTTAGATACTGTGATTCCTCTTTTCTGAGATTTTAGCCCGGTCCTCAAAGACCAAGAATCAAAAGCTTAAAGTCTACAACTCTTCTTGGCCTTGAAAAACTACTTATTGAAGAGATTGTACTGGGGGGGGGGGAGGGAAGAAGGAAAAGGGTCTGGGAGAAGCTAGGAGCCACGTTCCGTATATTAAAAGGGAACATATGCCTGCTCTCAGAGATACTACAACTCAAAGGGACTAATCATTACAGCAGCATAACTGACTCAAAATATTATGAACCAGATAACTTTCATGGAAAAAATATATGTACACGTGTGTATACAACTGGGTGTGTCAGTGTGTTTTCATTCAATCCTTAAGACAATCTTATAAGGAGATACTATTATCATTCCCATTTTACAGATGGGGAAACTGAGGCATAAGTGTGTAAGTCACTTTCTCACAGTCACCCAACATTTATAACTTCTAGCAACAGAGCCAGGATTCAAACCCTGGCATAAGTGTGTAAGTCACTTTCTCACAGTCACCCAACATTTATAACTTCTAGCAACAGAGCCAGGATTCAAACCCAGGCAGTCTGGCTCCGAGAGCCAATGCCTTAACCACTGTACTGTATTGTCTCCCGTAGCCCTCAAGAGCCTAGAATGGAACCACTATGGGCCCCAAATGGAAGCCCATATCCCAAACCTGACACAAAAGTCACAATGCCCCAAGAGATCTATGCTCAGTGTACCAGTGAGCATCTTAATGATCAAAGTCAACATTACCAGAAGGCATCACCTGTTGCATAACCTTTCCATAGCACCCCAGGACCTTTATAAACAACCCCGGGAGAGGAATGCTCCCCAGTAATGACTAAAACTGTAGCCCAAAAAGATTTCGGGGAATTCGAATGGACTTCAACTGATAATGAAGAGAAAAGAGAAAAAGATCAGGATGCCTGGGTTTAAATCCTGGCTCTGCCATTTACTGGTTATGTTAAGTTGCTCTGACTTAACATCTGTAAAACGTCTTTGCCATCATCTATAACGTGGAGATAATAATCATCCACATACTTTGTGATTTGCTGTATGCATTAAGTGAGTTAGTACAGGCAAAGCATATAGAACATTCCTGGCACATTAGGCTAGGTTTTAGTTATAATTATTACTACCTGCATTCGGGTTCTGAGAGTGATACCTACTATGCCTTTGTCACAGTTTGCGGTTCCACGTTTATTTATACAATTATAATAATGCCTGATGTCTCCATTAAGCTGGAAGCTTACAAGGTCAGGAACCTTGCACTCCTGCCTCGCGCACTAAATTACCGTGGTTGACTCTAGGCTCCTCCTACCTACAGGAGTACGTAGAACAACCTTGCTTCCGTTTAATAATAAAGAGAAAATTCCAATCTGGCCTTAAATGAATGCGTGCAGGTCTAGGAGAGAAGGTGGCTACCAGAGAAATGTGTGACTATGCGATTTACACACTGCAGGGCTTTTTTTTCAGTGAGTCAAGAATTTAATCATGAAACCAAGGAAATTTATGCAGTTAGGCTCCCAACAATGAAGTAGGGAAGTATAGCCAACATAACGATTGGCTGGAATTACAGGACCAAAAAAGCTCTATCGGCAACTGACACATACAATCATCCTAAAGAGATGGGATACATCGCCCTTCTGCCTTCTGACAAAAGATGCTCAAAGCAGCTCGATACCAGGCGACATGGTCAATTATCTGGTAAAAATGGATCTTTCCATCTCTGTGACACTAGCTACCAGGCTATTGCAGTAGTCATTTGTTTTCGTGGTGACGAGAATGGTTGCACCTTCCTCCATAGCTGGGAGCGGAAAGGAATGGTCAGAATCGACCGTGGATTTGTTCTTGACACAGTCTTCACAGGTACATTCTTCGACTGTGTACTCCAGGCCCCTCGAGAAGAGTACTTTCGCTCCAGTCCTGCTTTCACGGCTCTCGCGTTGGTCAGCCTCTGCCTCGTTCCGGAGAGCCGATCCTGGTGATGCGGAAACAGAACCGTTAACCTGAACTCCCCAGGTGGTTGACAGGTGGGTCACGACAGTCTCAGCAACACACATTAGGGCTCAAAGCAATGCAGACAGATCTACAAAACAAGTGAGTATGTTTGCACCAGAAGTCACGAACCGACGGGCCACAGCGGGTTTGGAGACAGAGTCTGTTTAGGCCACACAGTGTTTTCTAGTGTTTGCTTACATGTTCTGTTGGCCCACATTTAGAAATCAAGAGATGTTTTTTACAAGGGGTGGTGGGGGGCGCCAGGTGGCTGAGTCGGTTGAGTGTCCAAATTCGGCTCAGGCTATGATCTTACGGTTGGTGGGTTCGAGCCCCGCATCGGGCTCTGGGCTGACAGCTCAGAGCCTGGAGCCTGCTTCCGATTCTGTGTCTCCCCCTATCTCTCTGCCCCTCGCCCGCCCATGTCTCCCCCCCCCCCCCCCCCCCCTCTCTCCTTCAACAATAAGTAAACATTAAAACCGTTTTTAATAAATAAATAATTTCTACAAGAGTTTAAAAAATTCCAGAGGTGTCCCATACAAATCTAGAGGACTGGTCTCTTTAAAACAACAACAACAATAAAACGTGGCAACTTGGAGCTAACATTCCTCCACGGAAACAAATGGCCAGAGTCAAGAGCACCAGTCTCCTTCAGAAGGGCAGCCACGGCTGAAGTCTCCACCTGGCCCACTGCATTCACTGGGTACCCACTTGGCCCTTGGAGGCAGAGGCCCCACTTGACACACGCAAGGTGACAAATTACCATATGTTCTAGCACACCAAACCCAGCCTTTGGGCCACACTTCAGAATTCAAAGTAAAGATGCTTCTCTTACAGAGCACTTGGTAGCATATCAAATTTTTTTATCATGAATCTTTCATGATCACGTAAGGTAGGAGTTTCTATTATGTCCCCATTTATATGCCTGTGAAGGCAAGTTTCACTACTTCTCCAAGCTGCCACAGAATAACTCCATCTCCCAAAATGTTCTACTTAAAGTCACTCCCCACCTGTCTCTCAGACCCCGGCGGGAAGGGGGGGGGAGGGGGGAATAAAAAATGAATAAATTATGTAAAACAGCCATCCAACTCTCTTCACTGCACTAGGAAGCAAATGAGGTGAGTGCTTTACAGGTTATGGACGGAAAATAAGTGCATAAGCAAATAAGCCAATGGCTGCAAAGTGTTTGGGGATCAGATCACAGACAAAGGTGCTACAGAAATATTTTTTTCTTAAAAAGCCCTTAAGTAGAGCATTCATTTCTCTGAGGCCGCTTCTCTACCGCCTAATAAAGATAATAATCTTTGAAATGACTCCTCAAACAATCTAATGACAACTGGTTATTATTCATTTCTAGCATCATTTGGGCAGCAAAATGTTCACCCAAGCAAATAGCACTTAACATTTGTATTAAAAATATGGCCAGGGATCTTGCCAAATACATTTTTCCTGATGGTCGTCAACCTGGCTAGCAGTTTCTGCACATCCAGTCAAGGTGCGAACTTTGGTCAAAGAGCTGGATGTTTGCCAAGAAAACCTTAGTACGTCAAAAGAGTAATTACCAAGGGAAGTATCTGGGGGAAGGATGACATTGTAGGGTACCTCCAGAGAAGATACAAACACCGAAAACTCCAAAAGTTCGTTTAACATAACTGTCCTCTAACACACTCAAAAGGACTTTAACCAAATGAAATAACATGAAAAAAGGACGAGGAACTGAAACTCACAATAGCCAGCTCTTGGAAATAGATTTCAAAGAGGGACCATCAAACCAACCTGTGTTTTTAAACGCGTCCTTTGATGGTTCAGAGCTCATCTTCCTTAGCAAGAACATCAACACGAAAACCGTCAAAGAAACTGTCAAGCTCAGGCCCAGACAGGTCCAGAGAATCGTATTTGTTCCTTTCACTGCATTAAAACAATATCAGAGAGATAATGAACTGACAACGGGATATCCACATCAAGCAAAGGTGATCTGTCCTCCAATCCCCCTAATTCATCAGCACGGATTTGTAGATTCTAAATAACACTTAATTAGAAGAGTCGGTAAAACCTATGTTGCTAACGGTGCCGAATAAAACTGAGTTCACTTCTGAATAATTACTTGGCTCCGCTTGGCAGTTAAACGCTCGCCTTGTTTCCTTGCACTTTTTGATTCAGAAGATCTCACCATCTTTCCTGTAACGTTTCTTCTTTGAGTAAAGAGCCGACGTAGAGAAACTCCTTGACACGAATGAATTAATTGTTTAAGCGGAACTACTTACTTGCGTTGCAATAGCGCTGGCATGGTGAGGGAGGGGTGTTAAGACATCGAAGGTGACAAGGTTTGCAAACATTAAGCAACCTGTCAAAATATTCATTTTGGAAGCACGGCTGAGCCATCCGGAACTGGATCGCAAAAAGAAAGAAGCAAACCTCAGAACCAACAGCATGGAAGGACAAGTAAAATCTCGTCAAGAAGTCCGCAGCAAACGTTAACGACAGCAGCTAGGGTGTCGAGGGTGAAAAAGCACTTCACCACGATGACTTAGTTCTTGCGGGGGCTGTCTCCCCGTACTGTGGTGAAGGATTTGAATACCAGCTCCAATTCCAGATTCTAAGTTTGAGACCTAGGGGTGGGGCAAGAGGTAGAGTGGAAATACCAAGGACAAACCAGACCTGAAACAGAAACTGCTTATTTATAGAGGAAATGTCTATAAATAAGCCAGGTGACAGTTGCAAGACGCAGGCAAGCCTGAGGCGTCAGGCAGAAAGGTTTGAAAACCGTTTGGGGCCCATCTGTTAAAGAGCTGTGCTGTGTGATCGGCCCCAGGGAGACAGATGAGATGAGGTCTGTGCCCCTTAAGAACTTAAAATCTAACGGCGGGGTGGGGGGAATAGAAATCCACTCAACCACGGAGCGTAGTAAAAGCTGATGGCCTGTGAAAAAGGGAAAAAGGAGTCAAGCTCGGCTACCACGTTTCCGACCCGTGAAGAATTCCAACAGAAACAGGGACGTCCAGGCTAAAAGCGAAGTTGGGAAGAGGGTTGAGGGGAAGAAAAGTTTGGGGTATCAGGAGTAACGCGAGCGGTAGCGGTAACGTAGCCCACACAACGCTGTCAAAAACTTAGGAAATGCAAATGAGCAGACAGAAAAGTCATCCACAGTCCCAGCATCCAGAAAGAGTCAACGCGTTGATGTACCAGAGAGGTTGCAAACAGGCCTGCTGCCGTGTCGTTGGATCAACCGCTGATATAAATCTTTCTGGAAGGGTTTCTGAAGATCGATGATAGATAGGGCGCATTTTCTTCTTAATCTAAATGCATTTGCGTTTGCTTTTAGCCATACTGAGTAGGATACCCATAGAGAGATATCCGGAGAGGTCAGCCAGAAATTCAGGACTCGATTAAAATGCAAGAAAGAGGCGCCTGGGTGGCGCAGTCGGTTAAACGTCCGACTTCAGCCAGGTCACGATCTCGCGGTCCGGGAGTTCGAGCCCCACGTCGGGCTCTGGGCTGATGGCTCAGAGCCTGGAGCCTGTTTCCGATTCTGTGTCTCCCTCTCTCTCTGCCCCTCCCCCGTTCATGCTCTGTCTCTCTCTGTCCCAAAAAAATAAATAAACGTTAAAAAAAATTTTTTTTTTAAATGCAAGAAAATGACAAACTCCAGATCCAGTACAGTAATTATCTCTGGGGTACAGGGAGGATACAAAAGAGACTCATTTTTATTAAGCCGAGTGGTGGATACATTGATAGCTGCTGTGGAATTCTTTTGTTGTATTATTTGTTATTCTTTTTTTTTAATGTGTTTATTTTGAGAGAGACAGAGACAGAGCGAGTGGGGGAAGGGCAGAGAGAGAGGGAACAAGGGAGAGAATCCCAAGTAGGCTCCAAGCGGCCAGCGAAGTGCATCCCCCCACACCCCATGTGGAGCTCGAACCCACGAAACCGTGAGATCTTGACCTGAGCTGAAACCAAGAGTCAGATGCTTAACCGACTGAGCCACCCAGGTACCGTTATTCTTTGTTATTCTTAACACCTTTTCATATTTTTTTAAATGGTACATAATAAATATTAAAATAGTGATAATAGGGGCGCCTGGTTGGCTCAGTCGGTTAAGCCTCCCACGTCGGCTCAGGTCATGATCTCACAGTTCTTGAGTTCGAGCCCCACATCGGGCTCTGCGCTGACAGCTCGGAGCCTGTTGCCCGCTTCAGATTCTGTGTTTCCCTCTCTCTCTGCCCCTCCCCGTCTCGCACTCTGTCTCTCTCTTTCTCTCAAAAATAAATAAACATTAAAAAAAATTAAAATAAATAAAAGAGTGATAACAACATAAAATGCAGGAATTAAGAACAACCCTTTTTTTTTTTTAAATGAAGGGTTGGAGCCTAAAAGAGAGCGTGAATTCAGATACTGATCAAAACCCCATATTCCTGTGGGGTCCGGGCAGTGAGGTAAACACATGTGACGCCTGGGTGGGCCAAGGACTGACCCAGAAGTTTCCATTCCATCCAGCTCCCGCCAGACAATAAGGCAGACAAAGGTCACAGGAACAGCACACACGGAGAAGCTAGGAGGACAAAGATCATCCGCCGTAGGAGCCAAGCGAGGAGACTTTCAGAACGGGATGGGCAGTGAGGTCAAATCCTACAGAAAAGCCGGAGCTGACACACCAAGGCACGAGGTCACCGGTGTCCTCTGAGGATATCCATGGGCGGAAGTCATATGATAAGTCTTCAACGAGTGGGGAGAAAGGGAAGCAGTCAGTGTGGGCGATGCCTCGGGGCGACCAAAGCTGTGTTAACTCTGGGGAAGGAAGGCACTGTTGTTTGTGACAGATGGGCTCGCTCAGGGGCCTGACATCAGGTGCAGAAGGATGTTCGCTGCCACGTCATTCGTATTCACGAAAGCCTGTCCGTCGGTGGGGGCCTCACAGTGGAATACTACGCAGCCGTCCAAAAGAATGCGCTAGATGCGTTCTGATACGAACACTACATCACTGAGTGGAAAATCCAAGTTACCGAGCAGGTGTGTAATGCGTTCTGCTGACAGCAGGTGGACAGAGTAAAATATAGAAGGTATATAGAGGTAGAGACACAAGATAAGTCTGGAAAGATACCCAGAAAACTGATCGCAATTACTGACAAGAGACAGGAAGTATAGGCTGGGAAAAAGACTTCGCTTTCGTTGAAAAATCGTTGGTACAAAAATCATTCTTTTGGAAGAATCATTCTTTAAATAAGAATCGCTTTTTTAAAGGACGGTGTCTTAGTTCATTCAGGCCGCTCTGTGCAGAATACTACAGAATACAGTTCTGTTACGGAAAACAGAAATGCAGTTCTCACAGATTCAGCACCTGGTGAGAGCCCGCTTCCTGAACCTAGGGAGAATCCCAGAACTCAGGCAGAAATAGGGAAATCTAAGGGAAAAGCTAAACTGGCCACAATCCTCCAGCACGGAAGAAGCAAGAGATTTCTCTACAGTCTCTTTTACACGGACACTAATCAGGGGTGCCTGGGTGGCTCAGCCGATTAAGCATCTGACTCTTGGTTTCGGCTCAGGTCATGATCTCACAGTTGGTGAGTTCCAGCCCCGCATCGGGCTCTGTGTTGGCCAGTGCAGAGCCTGCTTGGGATTCTGTCTCTCTCCCTCTCTCTCTCGGCCTGTCCCCCACTCTCTCTCTGTCTCAAAATAAATAAACTTACCCCACCTCCCAGTACCATCACATTAATGATTAGGTTTCAACATGAACGGGGGGCTGGGGGGAGGGGAGACACAAACATTCAGTCTGTAGAAGGAGGGGCTTTTGGAAAAGGAAAGAAGGTAGAGCAAAAGGCATGAACAGCCTGGACCAAGGGAAAGGGGATAAAGATTAAAGATGTCAGAGAGACCCCTGATGGGCAGCATCTGGGCCACCGGGAGTCCTGAAAGCCAAAAGCACCAAGGGAAGCATCTCCCAGCCCCCACTGGGCTCCCACTGAGCAGGGAAGGCCTGCACAGTTGTTCTTAACCACCTGCGAGCCTCTCGGCTTCGCTTCGAGAAGCCCAGGGACAGCTCCACCCGCAGAGAGATCTGGCAGACCCTTCCTGGCGGGCCACCAAGCTTCTCCAATGTGCAGGCTAGGCTCCTGGGAACCAGGGCCAAGAGGCTCATCTTGCGTCACGCCTTTGTCCTCAGAACATGTTCTCTCTCCCAGTCATTCCAAGCTTGAACAGAGAGAGCACCAAGGCGGTGGGTCAGCCCGGAAAGGGTTTTGATGGAAACCTGCTGAGACTCCCCAGGACGCGCACCACCCCCCCTCACTCCGCTTCCCCAAGGCTGCTGTGCAGTGTGTCCAGCTCTGCCTTTGATCCTGTGGGGGGAAGCCTGTGATCCTTCCAATAAACTCCCCTTGCAGCTTGGGTTCGCCAAAGTCAGTTTGGGTTGGCGGCTAGCAATCTAAAACTAAAACTAAAATCTTTAGCCACATTAACCGATTTTTAGCTGATCACTCCACTTATGTCTGAAATGACAACAGACACAGACTGGGGGAAGGCGTGCCCTCTCCTTTGCTCCTCAAGAGGGGAGCGACTAGTTAATTCTGACATCTCAGGGTCAGTTGGTCCACCTGCGGGACAGGTAAGGAGATGGGGAAATAGAGACTAGGAGGAAACAGAGATAAGTGTGCAAAAGAGGTTGGGAGATGTCATACTAGTCAGGACACAGTGAAATCACATAAAATCACATAAAAACTCAAAAAGGAATTTATCAGCGTCCAGCTGAGAAATCCAGAGGTAGAATCGGTTCTAGTAGCTTGAGTTTTGTCTTAGTATCTGGTTTCTCTCTGTCACTTGGTTCAGCAATGCCATCTTCTGGGTCTTGCCTCAATTCTTGGGCCCTCACCTCATGGTCACAACAAAGCTGCAGCACCTCCAGACCTCACGCCTCCTATTCCTGCCAAACCCTCTCCAGGGTCATCTCATCTGCTTCTCTGTGAGTGGGGTTTTTTTTTTTAATGTTTAAAATGTTTAATATTTATTTTTGAGAGAGAGAGAGAGGAGAGAGAGAATCTCGAGCAGGCACTACGTTATCAGAGCAGAGTCCGTTATAGGGCTGAAACCCACCAACCGTGAAATCATGACCTGAGCCGAAACCAAGAGCTAGCTGGATGCTTAACCGACCGAGCCACCCAGGTGCCCTTGTTTCCATGGTTTTAAATGTGTTAACTTCCGAATCTACAAATGCAACAACTTTGCCCCTGAAATCCAGACCCATCTACTAACTGACTACTTGATATCTCTACTTCCAAGTTTAAGAAGCACCTCAAACTTTATTGAAGAGCATTTGGATTTGCAACAAGGGAGAGAGTGCACGCTGCCTTTACCAAACGTACCTGGTCACGGAATCCCTTTTTTCAAGGACCACCTATGAACATTTAGGAATGTATGCTTCATGGAACACAATTTGAGAAAAATGAGTCCGGATTAGCTCCACGATTCCCCCCAGGTCTCAAAGACTGTGACGTAGGGACTTAGCGGACCAACATTTAAAATAAGGATTTTTTTTTTCAACGTTTATTTATTTTTGGGACAGAGAGAGACAGAGCATGAACGGGGGAGGGGCAGAGAGAGAGGGAGACACAGAATCGGAAACAGGCTCCAGGCTCTGAGCCATCAGCCCAGAGCCCGACGCGGGGCTCGAACTCCCGGACCGCGAGATCGTGACCTGGCTGAAGTCGGACGCTCAACCGACTGCGCCAACCAGGCGCCCCTAAAATAAGGATTTTTTAAAGTTTCACGATAGAGTTTGTTGATGTGATAACATCACCAAAAGACTGCTGGGTCTGACCTCACTCTACACAGGAGGAAAATACAGAAAAAAAAAAAAAAAAAAAACAAAACCAGGTGGAAAACCAACCTCCCAAGTCAGCCCCAAGCTTCTGTGCTTCCTTACAGCTCTGAAAAAGCAGAGACACTCCCTCAAACTTGAAAAGCCATTAGCACTCTCTGCAAGGAGAACTCCATCCAACCAGAAGATTCTTCTCCCTATATTATTAAACTATGATCAAGTTTGCACAGCAGAACACTTTGAACTTTAGCTCTTTTTTTTTTTTTTTTTTAACGCTTCTTTATTTTTGAGAGAGAGGCAGGGAGAGAGTGTGAGCAGGGGAGGGACAGAGAGAGAGGGAGACACACAATCCGAGGCAGGCTCCGGGCTCTGACCTGTCAGCACAGAGCCCGAGACGGGGCTCGAACTCACGAGCCACGAGATCATGACTTGAGCCGAAGTTTGACACTTAACCGACTAGGCCACCCAGGTGCCCCTTGACCTTTAGCTCTCAACTTCAAACCAAAAGTACACAATTTCTTCCAGGGACTTTAGTAGATTTTTCACTTGGAGAGAAAAATCTAAACCTGAATTAGGGTTCTCCAGAGAAACACCACCAACAGGATGTGTGTGTGTGTGTATGTGGGTGTATAACCAAACATATACATAAATATATACACAGAGACAGAGAGACTTATTATAAGAAATTGACTTACAATTAGTGAGGCTTCTAAGTTCTAAGATCTACAGCTGTCCAGCTAGAGACCCAGGAGAATCAACAGTGTTAGTGTAAATTCCAGTCCAAGAACTGGCAGGCTTGAAACCACGAAAATCCAAGAGAGATAGATAGATATTTTAAGGAATTGGCTTACACAGTTCGGGGGGCTGGCAAGTCCGAAATCCACAGGACAGGCGAGCAGGCTGAAAATTCACAAAAGACTCAAAGTCTTGAGTCAAAAATCCAGAGGCCAAGCCAGGCAGTCTGAAAACCCAAGCAGAGTTTCTAGGTTGCAGTCTTGAAGCCACATTCTTTCCTTGGGAAACTTGAGTCCTTGTGGTTAAGGCCTTCAACTGATTATATGAGGCCCACCCACATTATGGAGGGTGATCTGCTTACTTCAAAGTGTGCTCATTTAAACGTTAGTCATACCTTAAAAACACCTTCACAGCAGGGCATCTGGGTGGCTCAGTCGATTAAGCATCTGACTTCCCGCTCGGGTCGTGATCTCGCGGCTCGTGGGTTCAAGCCCCGCATGGGGTTCTGTGCTGACGGCTCAAAGGCTGGAGCCTGCTTCAGATTCTGTGTCTCCCTTTCTCTCTGCTCCTCCCCATGTGCTCTGTCTCTCTCTCCCAAAAAAAAAAATACACAAACTTAAAAAAAAAAAAAAAAACTACCCTCACAACAACACCTAGACTGTCACACTCTGGTGATCATTAGAGCTGTTACACAATATACTTCTTTCCTCTGAGTACAAGGCCAGACTGTACTTCCCATACCCCTGTTTGAAGGTACACGTGCATGTGTAACTTCCTTTGATTAAGGGAATGTAAACAGAAGACACAGAGGCTGTGCTTGATTCATCACATTTCCTTCCCTCTGCCACACAGAACGGCAAGGCCCCGATGGGCCCAAAATGTATTTGTAGGATCTCTAGCCACCAGGGTGATGGTATCTGGAGGGGGAGCCTTTGGGAAGTGGTTAAGTTTACATGAAGTCTCTAGGAGGAGGCCCTCGTGATGGGATTAGTGCCCCTAAAAGAAGAGATACCAGAGAACGTTCTCTCAAGCAATCTCACACCCCGGGAGGACACAGTGAGAAGGCGGCCAGCTACAAGCCAGAAAGAGAGCTGTCACCAGAAGCCAAGTCAGTCGGCACCGTGATCTTGGATTCCCCAACCTCCAGAGAGAAATAAAGGTCTGTTGTTTAAGCCACCTCACCTATGATATTTTGTTACATCAGCCCGAGCTAAGACAGACACACGGCGTGAGTGAAATCTGGGTGTGTTTGTTACTGCGACATGACCTCACCTCTCCTGACTGATACAGAGCCCCAAAGCCATGGAATTAACCACCGCGCAGCGCAGTCTCCTCACTGCCACTAAAAACTGCTTCCGGAGACCTGCTCTTACTGAACAAGCCCTTTCCAGCACAGTGCAGTCCAAAACGAAAGAAATCCCAAAGAACACAAAGGAACAGCAAACACTTAGCCAGAACCATTGGCCTACCAGAGCGTCCCCAAACTCCAGACGGTTTCATTTCTTCTTCAACCTGAAACAGAGCCTGGGGGAAGCGGGCCTTCGCTGAGGGGAGCTGGAGGAGATCCCCCCCCCCCACCCTCCAGCTCAGAGCCAGGATCTGAGGAAGCAGAGCCCAGAAGCCCCGCTGAGCAGCCCTGCACCAGAAGATTCCAATGCAAAGACGCTATTCCCTCCTTCTCTTCCCCTCACTTAGCTCTGAGCACATCACTCAGAAGCCTTGTTTGCTTGCGGACATGAAAAGGCTGATTTGATTCAGGGCCAAGGCTGCTCCTTCTCAGGGAAGATTCCCTTTGAAGAGGAGCACGTCTGAACTCCTGCTTTCCCTCTGGGCTATCAGAAGAGCCACATCCTGTCCGCTCTTTAGAACTTTTCCAAGTGGCTTCGCTCTGATTTCTCTGATTTCCAGAATGTCCTGCCTGCTTGCCGGTCTAAGGCTCACGGTGCGGGGGAAGGGTGATTTCTCGTTTTGCAAATCGCTGACGTCTCCCGGTGACACTTTATGTCCCCACTTGAAACACCAACAGCCCCAGGCCCCGGAACATCCTGACCGGGGTGTCCACATCGCTGAGGGATTGGAGAGGCAGAGGAAAGCCTCCCAGTCGACAGATATGACAGATACGGACCGCCTGCCCACCATGTGCTAGGCTCTGTGCTGGGCACCAGCTAGAACAGTGAGTTCCTTGTAGACGAGCTCCTGCCCTAACGGAATTGACGATCTGAGGAAGCATATCCGACCGTGCAAGTGCTTTCAAGGAAAAAGCACGCTACTGAGACCAAAAAAAGTGGGGCAGGGGTGGGGTGCAGAGAAATTTCAGTGTTAGCTGGGGGTCTTCCCAGAAGCAGTAGCCATGATGGAATTAGACCATAACAGGTTCTGCGGGGGTCGTGCTCGTGAAGGATAAAGGGAGGAAGCCAGAGGAAGGGGAGGAACCAGGAGGGGGGAGGGAAGGGCAGTCAGGTTAGGAAGGACCTCAGCCTGCCTGCAATGCAAGGGCCACAGAGGTTTGGCCAGTCTGATGGGGAGTTCTCTTTCTCTCTCTCTCTCTCTGTCTCTCTTTTTTATTTTTTATTTTTTTCCCCACATTTTTATTTATTTTTGGGACAGAGAGAGACAGAGCATGAACGGGGGAGGGGCAGAGAGAGAGGGAGACACAGAATTGGAAACAGGCTCCGAGCCATCAGCCCAGAGCCCGACGCGGGGCTCGAACTCCCGGACCGCGAGATCGTGACCTGGCTGAAGCCGGACGCTTAACCGACTGCGCCACCCAGGCGCCCCTGTCTCTCTTTTTTAAATAAGGGTTTATTCATTTTTGAGAGAGAGAGAGAGAGATTGGGGGTGGGCAGAGAGAGGGAGAGACCCAGAATCCGACACAGGCTCCAGGCTCTGAGCCATCAGCACAAAGCCCGATGCAGGGTGCAAATGCATGAACCGTGAGATCGTGACCCGAGCCGAAGTCGGATGCTCAACCAACTTGAGCCACCCAGGTGCCCCTGTTGGAGAGTTCTTGAGCCAAAGTTGGCCATCAGAGGATTCCCATGTCTTGTAGAAATGGGCCCAGGGCACTAATGCGTTTACCGTGCTCAGGCCTGGCTGGAAGCAGGCACGGGAAGCTTGGTCTCAGTGTGAAAGTACTGGTGGGGCCGCCTGGGTGGCTCCGTCAGTTAAGTGTCCAACTTCAGCTCAGGTCATGATCTCACAGTTGGTGAGTTCGAGCCCCACATAGGGCTCTCTGCTGTCAGCACAGAGCCCACTTTTGATCCTCTGTCTCCCTCTCTCTCTGTTCCCCTCAAAATAAATAAACATTAGAGAAAGAAAGAAAGAAAGAAAGAAAGAAAGAAAGAAAGAAAGAAAGAAAGAAAAGAAAAGAAAAGAAAAGAAAAGAAAAGAAAAGAAAAGAAAAGAAAAGAAAAGAAAAAAGAAAAGTGACTGACACAGCCAGGGCGGTCAGTCAAGCGTGCTCCCTTGGAGCACATCCCTGAGGTCATTTTCATGGCTGACACTTGGACTTCTCGGGTATGTTTGGGGAGCAGCCCGCCATGACTTCCATGGGTCTTACTCCCTGAGGGAAGTTCATGGTTCAAACTAAGGTCTTTGTTGGGGCGCCTGGGTGGCTCAGGCGGTTGAGCATCTGAGTCCTGATTTAGACTCAGGTCATGATCTCAGGGTCATGGGATAGAGCCCTGCATCAGTCTCCACTCTAAGTGTGGAGCTTGCTTGAGATTCTCTCTCTCTCTCTCTCTCTCTCTCTCTCTCTCTCTCTCTCTTCCTCTGACCCTCCTACCTTCTCTCTCTCAAAAAATTAAAAAAAAAAGTCACACTAAGGCCTTTGTCACTGCAGTTGGTCTTGAAGTTGCACCTGCTGATGTGGCCCAAACCTTCGCTCCTAAGAGGTGTGAACTCCTAGCGAATCACACCTTTCTCGGGCCCACTTTACTGCACGTGTTCATTCACAGTTTCAGGGGGGCAGGGAAGTGCCAGGAGGCCCCCCAACTAGATGCCCTGGGTTTCACACATATTCCTCCCTTCCCCCATCACATACAAGCACCCGTGCCTCTTTCAAGGACCAGGCCAATCACCCCCAGGAAGATGGTGATTCCCCATCTCCCCACTGGTCGGGGCACGGGTGTCCAGAGTGACTGGGCACAGCTTGTGCGGACCTCTGCTGTGTTCCCAGTTGACAGTGCATGCCCTATGGGGACCAGGACCTACCACACTGCAGAACACCCAGACTGGCAGAGACAGGAAACAGAAAATCCCCCAGTGACTCATGCTGAGCAACACCGTCCCTTGGTACCTGCACCCGCATATGCTTCCGGTCAGGGACACAGCACCCTCGGGAGGTCTCCGATTTACTGCATTTGGAAGGATGACAGCCCATCTTGCAGAGGACTGCATATCACATGGCATTTCAGCCATGACTTCAGGTGGCCTTTCCAACTCTGTAGGCGACCGGCTGCTTCTGGATGGTACAGAATATAATATGACCGGTGGTCACAGGCCCCCTCCCGGGCCTCCTTCACTGTGAAGCAAGTCCTCTGGGTGAATGCCACGTTGTGTGGGATTCCACGCCCATGGATCAGGCATTCCACGAGACTCCAGGCAGTGGTGTTACTGCCTAAGCATCTGCCAGTCGGAAAGGCCATGCTGTATCCAGACTAACCCAGGGCAGGTACGGATCCCTGTAAGGATAAACCACTGGCAGCAGCTGAGACCGTTCAACCCCGCTCCCCACAGTGGGGATCTGGGGAGCACCTTTTTCATGGCCGTTCAAGCCCCCTACATAGAGTTAAGGAACACGTCTCTTCAGGACTTGTGCTCAGAGGAACCGTTATAACCAGGTGGTAGGGGCTGAACTGCGTCCCCCCAAAATACATGGAAGTCCTAACCTCTGGCACCTGTGAATGTGACCTTATCTGCAAATAGGGGCTATGCAGATAGGATCAAGTTAAGATGAGGTCATATTGGATGAGGGTAGGCACTAAATCCAGCAACCGGCGTCTTTCTAAGGTGAGACAGATACAGAGACACAAAGGAAAGAGGACATGTGAAAACAGAGGCAGAGATGGGACTAATGTGTCCACAAAGCAAGGAACACCAGGCGTTGCTGGCAGAGGAAAGGACGGAGTCACCCCCGGAGCCTTCAGAAGGAGCCTGGCCCTGCCAATACCTTGATTTTGGACTTCTGGCCTCGAGAATGGCAAGACCATCAATTTCCGTTGTTTTAAGCAATCACGTTTGAGGTACTTTGTCACAGAACCCGGAGGAAACGAATATAAAAGGTAATGTTTAGTTTGAGACCCACCAGATTGAGAGAAGGCAGTTGTGCAAGCCTCCCGGGGAGAGTGTTCCCGGGAACAGGAAGGCCAAAAGCAATGCCCCGAAGGTCAGGAAGGAGGCAGATGAGCTGGAGGACCTGGAAAAGGGCAGAGGGAGGTGAGCAGGGCACAGACCAGGCAGGACCCCCTGTAGGACGAGAGACGGGGGTTTTACAACAGGTGTTGGCCACAGGGGATGGTGGGGGTTCATCCACATCTGAAAATTACAGGAGGAGCCAGAAACTACACTGCCAGCTGGTTGACCTGGCTGCAGGGGTGGGTCCAGGACTCCTAACGCAAGTGACTAGTCAGATGTAGCTAGCCGGTGAGGGTTCAGGAGAAGGGCATCGAGGTCCTCTGAGCAGGACGTACTTTGTGTTCATTACAGACACGTGTCTCTTGGGAGGTCTGTTGTAAGAATTAAATAAAAGTATGACTGCAATGGATGAACACAATGTGGTCTATCCATGCACTGAAATATCCCTCAGCCTTAAAAAGGAAGGACATTCTGACACGTGCTGCAACATTCGAACTTGGAGGACGTGATGCGAAGTGAAAGAGGCCAGTCACAAAAAGACAAATACTGTATGATTCCCCGTATATGACTCACCTAGAGTTGTCAACCTCAGAGTCAGAAAGTAGAAGGGTGGTTGCCAGGGGCTGGGGGAAGGGGGAATGGCGAGTTAGTGTTTAATGGGTGCAGAGCATCAGTGTGGGAAGAAAAAAAAGAGTGTGGAGATGGATAGTGGTAATAATTGTACAGCAACGTGAATGTACTCGACGCCACTAAACAGTACACTGAGAAATGGTTAAGATGGTAAATTTACATTATGTTTAATTTACCACAATTGTTAAAAATTCACAACCTGGGGCGCCTGGGTGGATCAGTCGGTTAAGCGTCTGACTTCGGCTCAGGTCATGATCTCACGGTTTGTGAGTTCGAACCCGCGTCAAGGCTGACAGCTTTGGATTCTGTGTCTCCTTCTCTCTGCCCTTCCCCTGCTCACTCTCTGTCCGTCTGTCTCCCTCTCTGTGTCAAAAATGAATACACGTTAAAAAAAATTTTTTTAAAGATTTGAATAATAACCACTTCTGATTTAAGTTCTTCAAGATGTTCTCTAAAGTTATATGAAGGGCTCTGGTTTCTAGCTAAGATGGAGTAAGGATACTCTTGTGTCTCCCACTGATTATTGCGATAAAACTGGATGGAATGTAGCTACTTGAGGACTCTGAAATGTAAATAACGGCCGTAAATGGAGATGAAAAGAAGATTAAGTACTAGCAAACCAGAGAGGAGCCCTCCAATGCTCTTACTGTTTGGGCCAGAATGTGGATGCAGCCAAAGAAGCACATGGCAGTGTGTGATAACTAAAATGTCAGATTGGGGCCCTAAGAGCAAAAAGGGGGCCCTCAGAGGACTAGAAAGTACTGAGGATATTACAGAAAGGCAAAGTGACTCTATAAAGTCATTTATGACTTCCTGAACTTCTCTATGTTGAAGAGACTTTGAGAACATTAAGACTAATGCCTTGTCCAGATCCCATGCTGGCCATTTGGTGGCATGCATATGAGACAAATCTGACTAGCATTACAAAGCTTGAAAGAATGAAGTGATATTGGGACCACAACCTACAGAACATGGATAAAAATGTTTACCCTAAACCCAACTAGCTTGATTGCCGCCTAGAGCAATGTCATCTTGACATCCATTTATTTATTTATTTATTTTTTGAATACTAGCAAAGTGTGTAACCCAAGCTGAAAAGGGAAAACAGAGGAGTTAAAGACAAAGAGAACACATAGGAAACAAATAATAAAGTGGTAGACTTAAATCCAAACACGTTAATAATTATATTAAACGTAAATGGTCTAAAAAAATCAATTAAAGACAGAAATTGAGAAAATGGGAAGATTGGTGTTGGTGGAGCATGACCCAATTATGCACTATCTATGAGAAAGTTACTTCAAATATAATAATGTAAGTACCTTAGAAAAGAAGGGCAAGAAAAATAAATAACAGGCATAATATACATTGGACAGGAAGAAATGAAACTCTCCCTATTCACACATGACATGATTGCCTGCAGGAAAAAACCAAGAAAACTACCAAAAAAAGCCTTATTTCAGAACGAATAACCGAGTTTAGCATGGGATACAGGGTCAACACGCAAAAATCCATTGTACTTCTATGTACTGAAAATATGTAACTGGAAACTGAAATTCAAAAAAATGATACATTTACAACAGCCCCCCACCAAGTAAATGAAATAATTTGGGGCGCCTGGCTGGCTCTACTGGAAGAGCATATAGCTCTTGATCTCTAGGTTGTAAGTTCGAGCCCCATGTTGGGTGTAGAGATTACATAAAAAAAAAAATCTTTAAAAAAAGAAAAAGAAAATGAAATAATCACATAGAAAATTAACAGAACACATACAGATATGAGTGTTGAAAAACACCAAACACTGATGAGAGAAATCAAAGAAGACCTAAATAAATGAAGAGATATACCCTGTATGTGATTGACTTGCATAGTAAAAATGTCAGTTCTCTCCAAATTGATCTATCCATGCAATGCAATTCCAAGCAAATTCTCAGTGGAATTTCTGGTAGATAAAAACAAGCTGATCCCAAAAAATTATACGAAAAGGCAAAGGAACTAGAACAGCTAAAACAATCTTGACAAAGAAAAAAAAAGAAAAGAAAAAGAAAAATGGAAGACTCAAGCCATCCAATTTTAAGACTTACAATAGTTAAGGGGCGCCTGGGTGGCTCAGTCGGTTAAATGTCTGACTTCGGTTCAGGTCATGATCTCGCCATCCGTGGGTTTGAGCCCCATGTTGGGCTCTGTGCTGACAGTTCAGAGCCTGGAGGCTGCTTCGGATTCTGTGTCTCCCTCTTTCTCTGCACCTCCCCAGTTCATGCCCTGTCTCTCCCTCTCTCTCAATAGAAAGAAACATTAAAAAGAAAAAAAAAAGACTCATGATAATTAAGACCATGGAGAGGTGAACACATGTGTTAAGGAAACAGAATAGAGGGGCGCCTGGGTGGCGCAGTCGGTTAAGCGTCCGACTTCAGCCAGGTCACGATCTCGCGGTCCGGGAGTTCGAGCCCCGCGTCAGGCTCTGGGCTGATGGCTCAGAGCCTGGAGCCTGTTTCCGATTCTGTGTCTCCCTCTCTCTCTGCCCCTCCCCCGTTCATGCTCTGTCTCTCTCTGTCCCAAAAATAAATAAACGTTGAAAAAAAAAAAAAAAGGAAACAGAATAGAGAATCCAGAAATAATTTCATACAAATATGATCAATTGATTTTTGATTAAAAGAAATTCAGTGGAGAAAGGACAGTCTTTAAAAAAAATTTTTTTAACATTTATTCATATTTTGAGAGACAGAGCGTGAGTGGGGAAGGGCAGAAAGAGGGAGACAGAATCCGAAGAAGGCTCCAGGCTCTGAACTGACAGCACAGAGCCCGACGCAGGGCTCGAACTCACAGACCGTGAGATCATGACCTGAGCTGAAGTCGGATGCTTAACCGACTGAGCCACCCAGGCTCCCTGAAAGGACAGTCTTTTTAATAAATTGCTTTGAAAAAACTGGATATCCATACCAAATATATATATACATATATATATATATATACACACACATATATATGTATACATATATATGTGTGTGTGTATATATATATATATATACACACACACATACCTCAAGCTAAACCTCACATCTGATACAAAAATTAATTCAAAGTGGACCATAGATTTAAATGTAAAATGTAAATCTACAAAAGTTGTGGTGGAAAAAAATAGGAGAAAGTCTTTGGGACCTGAGGCTAGGTAAGGAGATCTTAGACTGCACACCAAAAGAATGAGTCCATAAAAGGAAATATTGATAAACTGGACTTCATTTCGATTAAAACTTTTGCTGTGCGAGAGACACATTAACAGAATAAATATGCACTAGAAGAGAATTTTGCCATCATATACCTGGCAAAGAACTTGTATTTAAAATATATAAGGAATATGGGGCGCCTGGGTGGCGCAGTCGGTTGAGCGTCCGACTTCAGCCAGGTCACAATCTCGCGCTCCGTGAGTTCAAGCCCCGCGTCAGGCTCTGGGCTGATGGCTCAGAGCCTGGAGCCTGTTTCCGATTCTGTGTCTCCCTCTCTCTCTGCCCCTCCCCCGTTCATGCTCTGTCTCTCTCTGTCCCAAAAATAAATAAACGTTGAAAAAAAAAATTTTTTTAAATAAAAATAAAAAAAAAATAAAATATATAAGGAATAACCAAAACTCAACAGTAACAAAGGTGGTATGTAATAAAACAAACAACGCGGGGCGCCTGGGTGGCTCAGTTGGTTAAGCATCTGACTTTGGCTCAGGTCATGATCTCACAGTTCATGAGTTTGAGCCCTGCATAGGTCTCTGTGCTGACAAGTCAGAGCCTGGAGCCTGCTTCAGAATCTGTGTCTCCCTCTCTGCCCCTCCCCTGCTCACTCTCTCTCTCTCAAAAATAAATAAATATTAGGGGCGCCTGGGTGGCTCAGTCTGTTGGGTGTCCAACTTCGGCTCAGGTCATGATCCGTACAGTTCATGGTTTCGAGCCCCACGTCAGGCTCTGTGTTGACAGCTCAGAGCCTGCAGCCTGCTTCAGATTCTGTCTCTGGCTCTCTCTGCCCCTCCCCAGCTTGTGCTCTGTCTCTAAAATAAATAAACATCAAAAATTTTTCTAAATAATAAATAAACAAAACTTAAAAACAAAAACCCATATAACCCAATTTTAAAATGGGCAAAGACTTGAAAAGACATTTCACCTAAGTAAAGAAGCCAATAAGTACATGGAAAGATACTTGGTATCCTGAGCCATTAGGGCAATGCAAATTAAAATCACAGTGAGCTATCATTACAAACATATTAGAATAGCTAAAGATAAAGGTATAGATATAGATACAGATCTAGATATCAGCGATACCAAGCCCTGGTGAGCAACTTACATCAACAAACCTCTTCTACGTTGCAAGTGGGAATGCAAAACCGTGCAGCCATTCCGGAAAACACTGTGGTACTTCCTTATAAAATCAAGCCCAGGGCACCTGAACTGTCCCAGTAGGTAGAGCATCGGACTCTTGATCTCGGGGTTGTAAGCTGGAGACCCACGCTGGGTGCAGAGATTACTTAAAAAAATAATAATAATAACTGGGGTGCCTGGGTGGTTCAGTTGGTTGAATGTCTGACCCTTGATTTCGGTTCGGGTCATGATACCAGGCTCGCGGGATTGAGCCCTGCGTCCGGCTCCGTGCTGAGCGTGGAGTCTGCTTAAGATTCTCTCCGCCTCTCCTTCTGCCCCTCTCCCTTGCTCTCGCGTGCTCTCTCTCTCTAAAGTAAGATAAGATAAAAATAAAACCTTTTTAAAAAACTAAAACACATGCTTACCATACAACACCGCCATCCCATTTCTGGATGTTTATCCTAAAGCAGTTTCTCACCCTCTGTACTACTGAAATCTGGGGCCAGATCATTCTGTTTGAGGGGCTGCCCTGGGCATCGTAGAACGTTTAGTGGATTCCCTGACCTCCACCCACCGGAGGCGGGCAACGTTCCCCAAGTAGCGGCTGCGTCCTGTGATACGGTATGCATTGCTATTTTATCACAACCCTCTTCCATGAAGCTTCCTCTCCGGGGCACCGGCAGCCACAGAACCGATACTTGCAATGAAGTGTGAAGGGCAACACTCTGGCATGATTCAAGGTGTCACGGGACACAGAATGCAAAGTTGCATCATGCTTGTTTGCTTCACCTTCCAACCCATTTCTTTTCGTCCCGAGCTTTGCTCTCAGTTGAACGCAGGAGCCACTTCAAACCACAGGAAACATTCCTGCGTGGAGTCTCCCTGCCCTGGAGCCAGACCGCCTGATTTGAGATTCCGCCAAGTTGCCCGCTACCGGTCACAGGGCTTCGGTCAAATTTCTCTAACTTGTCAGAGAGAAACACTAAGGATAGCACCTAGCACCTGGGTCAGTGGGAAGATCAAGTGAGATTATATTTAAGACACCACCGCTGGGGACTGTCAGCTGGGCGTGGTCCCCCCAGAGGGGAAGGAGGCACCCACAGAAACTGTTGACTTGGGACACCGTTGTAGCTCGGTACCTGGCACTAAGTAAGGACTCAATAAACAGTCTTGGATGATGATTTGGTTTTCATTTTTGTATTATTATTTTTTTTTTACCTTTTATTTATTTTTGAGAGAAAGAGAGAGACACAGCACAAGTGGGGGAGGGGCAGAGAGAGAGAGGGAGACACAGAATCCGAAGCAGGCTCCAGGCTCTGAGCTGTCAGCCCAGAGCCCCACGCGGGGCTCGAACTCACAGACCGAGAGATCATGACCCGAGCCACAGTCGAATGCTTAACTGACGGAGCCACCCAGGCTCCCCTGATGATGATTTGGTTTTTAAACTATGAGCAAGTACAACTTAGAATTTTAAAGGACGCAAATGAGAAATCACATACTACCTTGGGAAACCTGGGTGAGCACCGGACTCTTGATTTTGGCCCAGGTAATGAGCTCACGGTTGTGGGATTGAACTCCAAGTTGGGATTGAACTCCACTGTTTAAGATTCTCCCTCTCCCTCTGCCCCTCCCCAGCGCATGAGCACGCGTTCTCTCCACCCCCCTCTCTCTCTCTCTCAAAAATAAATAAACTTTAAAAAAAACAACAATAATTTCCCAAATCAAACAAAAGCAGCTTCTGAAAAGCAGCTGACCACATCAGTTCAATTCTACAGAAAGCCTGATTTCTTGAAAGGAAGCTTTTTTAAGAAAAAAAAGTTCCCGGGGCGCCTGGGTGGCGCAGTCGGTTAAGCGTCCGACTTCAGCCAGGTCACGATCTCGCGGTCCGTGAGTTCGAGCCCCGCGTCGGGTTCTGGGCTGATGGCTCGGAGCCTGGAGCCTGTTTCCGATTCTGTGTCTCCCTCTCTCTCGGCCCCTCCCCCGTTCATGCTCTGTCTCTCTCTGTCCGAAAAATAAATAAAAAACGTTGAAAAAAAAATTTATAAAAAGAAAAAAAAGTTCTGGGGCCCCTGGGTGGCAGTCAGTTAAGCATCTGACCCTTGATCTTGGCTCAGGCGATGAGCTCATAGTCTGTGAGTTCGAGCCCCACATCAGGTTCTGTGCTGATGGCACGGAACCTGCTTGAGATTCTGTCTCATCTTCTCTCTGCCCCTCCCTTGCTTGTTCTCTCTTTCTCTCTTTTTTTCTCTCAAAATAAATAAACTTAAAAATAATAATAAATAAATGAATAAGAAAAGTTCTCCCCTTGCCTTTCAAATCAAGGAGAAATTCCAATCTTATTAAATGGCTAGTGCTTGGGCGAGAGTTCTGACTCAAGAGGAAGGAAGTTAGAGTACTTAAATTCATTTCACTCATGGACTTTTTTTTTAGCAGCTAATGGGTATTCTCTTTACCCTGCAGTTGATTCCCCAAATCTGATGTGCTATAATAAAATTATGAATATATGAATAATTTGCACACATTAGATTTTGGAATTGCTCTGAAATGTGTTACCATGCATTTTAAACATTTTTTTTTGAAATTTCCTGATTAAGAGGTTTTCATAGATGAAGAACATCAATTCTGAGTCATGATTAAGATGAATCCCTTTATTTCTATATTTATGATTATGCCTATGGTACAAATGATATGATTTTAATATACATGTGAGCCTATTTTAAGTTTTTCACTTACTGTCTCTGTGTTGTTGGTATAATGATATGCAGACTCACGCTCTCAAACTTCTTCTCCAAACTTCAACGGGCCAAAATGCTAGGCAAACTGCTTCTTCATTATTTTTGAACAGTCGTTGGGCAAGCCAGCCTTGAACATGTGATTTTTCAACTGCTTTTTTCCATCTTAACAAAGGACTCATTTTATATAGCCGTGGGCCTCTAGCCTCAGTCCAAAACAAATGCTGAAATTAATCGAGGGCTCTTGAGATGTGCAGGGCACTGCCTTCCACGCTTTGCAATGATTCTCAGTTCCGGTGCATATCAACCTGGTCAGGTAGATGTCATTGTCACTCCTATTCCACAGATGGGAAGACTAAGGCTGAGGCTCAGAGTTTATGGAGCATGCCGGAGGTCCAATAGCTAGCGTAGGATAATAGGGAAAAAACAGAGTTTAAAGTAGAAAACTGAGATCAGGGGCACCTGGGTGGCTCAGGTGGCTGGGCATCCGACTTCAGCTGAGATCATGATCCTGCAGTTTGTGGGTTGGAGCCCCACACTGAGCCCTGCCAGGGCTGATAGCTCAGAGCCTGGAGCCTGTTTCCGATTCTGTGTCTCCCTCTCTCTCTGCCCCTCCCCCGTTCATGCTCTGCCTCTCTCTGTCCCAAAAATAAATAAACGTTGAAAAAAAATTAAAAAAAAAAATTGTAAAGAGTAAAAGAGGGTGAAAGGTGAAGCAGCAAGGAGAAAGCATGGAAGGTTCTTGCAATAATTGAGAGAGAGATGATGAGCCAGAGCAGAAGCAATACACGTAATCCAGAGCGATGAACAAAAGACAAGCTCAAGTTGGTACTACGCTGTGGCTGACTATGGGAGGGAATCGGTTCATCCGAAACTACACGGTGGGCACTTACTCTGTGTTAGACACACAGCTGGACGCCAGGGATACGCAACAGAACAAAGACAGAAACTTCTTGTCGAGTGGAAGAAAAATCATAAGCAAATAAGCAAACAAAATAAAACTGCCACCAATTAGTTTCCTAGGTAACAAATCACCACAACTTGGTGGCTTCAAGCCACAGAAATTGGTGTTCTCACAGCTCCAGAGGCCAGAAGTCAGCAGTCAAGTGTCTGCAGGGTCATGCTCCTTCTAAAGGCTCTAGAAGAGAACCATCCCTTGTCTCTTCGAGCTTGTGGTGGCTGCCAGCAATTCTTGGCCCTCCTTGGTTTGTAGACACATCACTCCAGTCTCTGCTCCTATAGTCACATGGTGTCCTTGTGTCTGTCTGTCTCTTCTCATAAGGACACTAGCCAATGGATTAGTGCCCACCTTGATCCAGTATGACCTCATTTTAACTTGATTCTATCTGGAAAGACCCTATTTCCAAATAAGGCTGCTTTTCACAGGTCCCATTGGTTACAACTTAGACATACCTTTTTGGACAACATAATTTAACCCGGGGGTAAATTACAGGGGGAAAATGAATGCAAGTGTATCATTTTAAAAAGGGGGGGTGGTGGAGAGGAGACCTGTTTAGATGATAGAGATTAAAGGGAAGCCTGCTCTGAGCAACTGTCACTTCAGCGACTGTCACTTCAGCAGCTCTGAGTGACTGGTCCTGAAGGATGAGAAGGACCAGGCTTATAAGTGGTATAGCTGAGAAAGCTACAAGTGCAAATGGCCTGGGGCTGGCTAGACGGTGCTAATCATGGGAGCTGAAAGAAAGCAGACCCCAAAGAAGCCAGAAGTCACTGCTCACAGACTTCCCACCAGAAGGCTCCAGCGCCTGAACCCCACCTCTACCTGGAAAAGTGTCATTGGCCAGTATTCATATTACCTCTTAGCTGACATTAGTTCTCTTGAGTTCCCCAGGCTGAGCCTCAGAGGTAGGTTTTATCAGGTGGCGTCTCTACTATGACCTCTATCTGATTTATTCGTTCTAAGAAAAACCACAAATCAATAGGTAAGACAAAGCACCTAGGTTCAAATTCCCAGTTCAGGACTTGCTCATCCTGTAACTTTCAGGGAGTTGCTTACTCTTCCTTTCTTTTTTTTTTTTTTTCTTTTTAATGTTTGTTTTTTGACACACAGAGAGAGAGACAGACAGACAGACAGAAACAGAGTGTGAGTGGGGGCGGGGCAGAGAGGGAGACACAGAATCCGAAGCGGACACCAGGCTCCGAGCCATCAGCACAGAGCCCAACGCGGGGCTCGAACTCACGGATCAGGAGATCATGACCTGAGTCAAAGTTGGGTGCTTAACTGACTGAGCCACCCAGGCGCCCCGCTTACTCTTTCTGAGAGCCTCCTACTGTTGTTGAGTAAAACAAGAATAATTAAATGCTCGTCTACAGGGTACGGGAGGCTTCAGTGGTAAGGCCCCGGTGCCACGGTGGCTTGCCCAGGGTCGGAGTCTGGGCTCATGTTACTCATGTAGAGACAGTCAGGCTGTGGCTCACGTTTCCAGGCAGACAGCTGCAGCAATCTCCAGGCTTAAAAAAAAAAAAAGAAAAGAAAAACTCTGGATATTGCTTCAGTCTTAAGGATTCTCTGCTTCCCAAATCCTAAGGACCGGCAGCCACTTTGGCAATAATCGGT
Organism: Herpailurus yagouaroundi; assembly: GCF_014898765.1. NCBI lineage: Eukaryota > Metazoa > Chordata > Mammalia > Carnivora > Felidae > Herpailurus > Herpailurus yagouaroundi. The sequence goes on from NW_024412453.1 coordinate 9,896,951, forward strand.
GCTGTGTAGATGAAGAGGCAGGGGTGGCCGTGAAGCCCTCCTGAGGACCTGGCTGGCCACGTGCCTGCCCTGCACCCCTCGGCACCCGGTACCCCTGTGGGGAAGCCACCCAAGGATGGAGACTGGGAACTTCTTCAGAGCAAGCAGAATTTTCAAAAACCAGCCTGGAAAGTCCAGGGAGGAGGCCGCCTGTGCAACCCCAGTAGGAGGTGCTGTCACTCGGTCATTTATTCACCCTCCCAAAGACTGTATTTGACATTGTTTCCCATCCAGGTGGCTACTGGGAGCAGTTCCACAGGGAGGAGCCGTTTTGGAGACGAGATATAGGTTAATGGAAAGAGCCCGCAGAGCCAGGCTCGAACCCTGGTTCTCTGGCTGGCAAGGCTGGGAAACTGTTCCCTCCCTGGGTCTTAGCGGCTCAGCCATGACATAGACAGAGCCCCCCACCGGCCAGATGTCAGTGCACATCCAGATGAGATGGCATGGGGTGGGGGGTGCCCATCAAAGTGGTATTGTTCAAGGAAGCAATATCCAAATGGCAGGGGGCAGAGCAAAGTCTCCTACGTGACTGACAACACTGCCAGCAATTTCCTGCTGGCCTCTGGGACCGGATGAATCAAAACTAAGTGAAAACTGATGGTCGAAGCAAAGCTTTTGGGTCCCTGGGGCTTCTGTACTGGACCAAAGTGGCCCGGGGCTGGCTGAGTCATCCACATGGGCAATCGCTCTTTCCTGTCTGCAAAAAAAAGAGTGGGGCTTCGCAGAAGGGGCCCTTGGGGTGGGAATGCACAGTCACCCCCTTGCAACCCAACCCCCCCCCCCCCCCCCCGGAAGGTTTCCAAACAGCAGCGTTGGGTAATGGGTAACTTTCCCTTGCCACTCTCTGAAAGAACTGGGAGGGGAGGCGGGGAGTTTCTCATCCAAAGATAGCTTCTCTCTAAATCCTTCCATCTTGATGCGTGAAACGATTTGCTTTGATCCAACGAGAAAGAAGCTGAAGCGAGTGGGAGAACAGATTAGACCAGCCGGTCTGGGTGAATGGCGAGCACGTGGGGGATTTTCTTTTAAACCAATGAACATTTGCTGTTTTAAAATTTAACAAAAAGAAAGAAAGAAAGAAGTATAATATCCAAAGCCCAATACACATCAAAAGGCTTTTTAAACATTCTGTAACCAAGCAATTGCACTTTTAGGAATTTAGCCTAGATTTAGAGATGCAATGCAGAGTGGTGGAAAGAGCTGTGCAGTTTATAACAGCAAAAAGTTGCGCTCAGTAGGTAGGGCATGTCACTCTTGATCACAAGGTCGTGCCTCAGAGCCCCACATCAGGTACAGAGTTTAGCTAAAAAAATAAATGAGGGGCACCTGGGTGGCGCAGTCGGTTAAGCGTCCGACTTCAGCCAGGTCATGATCTCGCGGTCCGTGAGTTCGAGCCCCGCGTCAGGCTCTGGGCTGATGACTCGGAGCCTGGAGCCTTTTCCGATTCTGTGTCTCCCTCTCTCTCTGCCCCTCCCCCGTTCATGCTCTGTCTCTCTCTGTCCCAAAAATAAATAAACGTTGAAAAAACAATTAAAAAAAAAATGACGTGAAAACAAACAATAAAGGTGCCAGGGTGGCTCATTCGGTAAAGCATCTGACTTCAGCTCAGATCATGATCTCAGGGCTCATGGGCTGGAGCTGAGAGCCTAGAGCCTGGAGCCTGTTTCCGATCCTCTGTCTCCCTCTCTCTCTGTCCCTCCCTCGCTCCCGTGCTCTCTCTGTCTCAAAAATAAATTAACATTAAAAAAAAAGGAAAACAAATAATAAACTAAGAAAAGATATTTGCATTTCAAATCACAAAGGGATAATTCCCCTCAACGTATAAAAGCTTCTTCGAGATCAACAACTCATAAAAAAAAAAAGGGCAAAGGATATGAAAAAACAAGGTGTGAGTGTATGTGTGTATTTGCACAGGTAGGCTGTGGGTAAGTTCTACTTACATAAGTGGGTTAGAAAGAAGCTTAGGGTGGAAAGCCGCCACCATGCCGCCAACCACGGAGCGAAAAGCACGCGAGGTTACCTAGTGAGATATTGTAATGCAATCGTGAGTAACTTGTTGTATCACCTGCAAGAAATTACTTTCCACCTGATGCCAATATACGATCGTGCTTTGATCACAAACTCCACTGCCCCCCCCCCCCGCCCCGACCCTTTGCTTCTTACACGTACAAGTTAATGATTAATGTCTGATTGTTTTCTCCATGTTCACATGTGTAAGATCTTGGTTTCCTCACATTCACCACGCAGGTAACATCCTGTGAGCTCAATAAATACGGAGACGAAACCCCTGTTCGGGGCTCTTGTCTCCTCCTGGGCATTAGCCTCTCTCGTATTCAATTCTGCATCGGCACTCTTGCTGGACAAGAGAGAACTCCAGACTCACAGTATGCGACAGTAAGCAAAGATCATAATTTGCTAGCACATCTTATCAGGAATGAAAATTAGTACAAGCACTGTGGAGAGAATTTAGCAGCATCCAGACATACTGCAGTATCTGTGTCTACAGCAGCATCTATTGCTAAACTGACCTAGCAATGCGACTTCTAGCAATTTATTCAATGTACATAAAACAAAGGATGAACAAGATTATTCAGCGCAGCAGTGTTTATAATAGCAAAAGACTGGAAACAACCTAAATGTCCATCAGTAGGAAACTGGTTCAATATATTGTATGGAATACACAGCAGAAGCATGGAAAGACACCATAAATGACCATGAGAACACGAGCAATCCTAACCTGACCCTGAGAATCTACAGGGAATAGATTCAAGCCAGTCTTTTCTAGATTCCAAGGGGCAGAAAGACCCCGAATAGCAGTTGGGGACATGTAAACACTGAAGTCGAATTAAAAAAATTTTTTTTTCATGGTTATTCATTTTTGAAAGAGAAAGAGAGAGACAGAGTGGGAGCTGGGGAGGAGAAGAGAAGGAGACACAGAATCTGAAGCAGGCTCCAGGCTCCAAGCTGTCAGCACAGAGCCCAACACGGGGCTCGAAATCTCAAACCATGAGAGCGGGACTTGATCCAAAGTTGGATGCTTAACCAACTGAGCCACTCAGGTGCCCCTGAAGTCAATGTTTATGTTCTAACATAGAAACATGGCCAAAATACACTATTAAGTGGGGGGGGGGCCCCCCCCCCACAGGATACCATTAAGGCGTGATCTTCTCTCCATCTAAAATTTAAATATCATGTATATGTGTTAGTCCATGCATAGGAAAAAACCTGGAAGAGCAGTGTATGCACCAAGCCACCAAAGCAGTTATTAAGCGCCTACTATGTCCTAGGTGCTGTGAACATACAGATAATTAAGAAATTAGAAGGTCAGTTCAAGAAAGAGAACTTGGCTGTTTTGCCCCAGTGTTTGGCACATAACACAGATTCAGCAAACGTGTATGGAGTGGAAGGAACGAAGGGAAGGAGAAACAGAGACAGGGAGAGAGTTCCTGTCCCCAAGTTGCTCGCAGTTGCTCACAGTGCCGCACAGACACAGTCGTTGGAGCAGACGAGCTTTTCTGGGAAGTAGAGAACTCTGGAAGTAAAGGGTTCTGAGCTACCGGGGCTTTGCCTAAACCATCTCTCATCACTCCCCCATGAACGGAAGAAAAACCAATTGCAAAGTCGTGACTGTGGAGCCTGTTTTCAAACTCAAAGCTTATCCAGCTGCAGGGAGACTTCGTCCAGGACAGTGCTTTGGCCCCACAAATAAAAACCAGATTAGCCCTGCTGTATTGGGGGCATGAGTACCGGTGATGGATACCTCCATATTGGATCCTACAGAGACAGAAACTCCGGGAAAACAATGCACTTTGTCAATGTCCAGGGGACGAGTGGCTTCAGACAACTCAGAGGTGACACCCAATGTCGCCAAGGGGAACTACAGGGAAATCGTAAATAGTGATTCCAGAAGAGGGGGCAAAGCGGGACCCTTGGCTTTCATTTCTCCAATTAGCTCCGTGAAGTTCTCAGAGGCCTGCGCCAAACGAGGCAAGCTCGCCAGGACTTTGTGCAAAATTCCACGACTCAGAAGCCTGCCCGGGGAGCGGAGCGAGATGAGCCCATTCTTCTCGGGGCTGCAGTGGCTTTTCTCTGCCTGAATAAGCCTTAACGATTTCATTACTGGGTTCTTCTCCAGTTCCTTTCTGATGGCATTTGCTTAATTACAGCTGCATTTGAATAGCAGAAGCCACCAGAGGACGTGCCTATTCCGGCTGAAAACCTTCCCAAGATTAACACTTCCAGAGGGTTTCCAGAGTTACCCGAGGGGGCATCTCTGCCCTGCATCTTACCAAGGATGGAGCCCTGCACACCTTCCTTCGCCTCCAGCAGCTTTCAGTTTTGTCCCTTGTAAAATGGGGGCGATGAGACCTATTTTGCAAGATTGCCGGGTACATTAAATAAGATCACCTACGTGCACATAATAAAATAGGAAAAGCTTAGTGAGTGTTGATGGCCTTATCATTGCAGGTAACATTCGAGTCCTTACTAAACCTTTGACACGCAGTGTTTTTTTTTGTGTTTTGTGGGTTTTTTGTTTGTTTGTTTGTTTGAGAGAGAGAGAGAGAGAGAGAGAGAGAGAGCGAGCATGCTACACAAGTTGGGGACGGGTCGGGGGAATGAGAGAGAGAGAATCTCAAGCAGAGTTTGCACCCAGCATAGATCCCGATGTGCAGCTCAATCTCACAACTGTGGGATCACGACCTGAGCCGAGATCAAGTGTCACTTAGCCAACTGAGCCACCAAGGCACCCTGGCCTTTTTCGATCCTTATGACAACCCTGTGAATTAGCTAACGTTTCTATCCCCATTGTGTCTGACACACTGAGATCCAGATGAGTGGCTGATGTCATGTACTATTAAGTGGCCAAGCCGGGATCCTAATCCAGGCCATCAGCTTCAGAGTGTCCACTGTGAACCACAAATCAATAGTGGTTCCAATGTGTAATTGTTATGGAGACTATTCAAGATTAAATGCACCCGGGACGCCTGGGTGGCTCGGGCGGTTAAGCGTCTGACTTCGGCTCAGGTCACGATCTCGTGGTTCGTGGGTTCTCGCCCTGCCTCGGGCTCTGTGCTGACCCCTCAGCTCGGATTCTGTGTCTCCCTCACTCTCTGCCCCTCCCCCGTTCATACTCTGTCTCTCTCAAAAATAAATAAACATTAAAAAAATAAAAAAGGATTAAATGCACCCAGTGACAAAACGGGCAAAGGTTCTGAATAGACATTTCTCTAAGAGAAGTATGCAAGTGGCCAATAAGCACATGAAAAAATGCTCGACACTGTTAAGGGGGTTACGTCGGGGAAATGCAAATCAAAACCACAATGAGATACCGCTTCAGATCCACTGGCATGGCCATACAGACGATCAAATAACCCTCACCACAACCACAAAATGGACAATGGCAAGTGCTGGGGAGGATATGGAGAAATTAAAGCCTCATACACTGCTGGTAAGAGTGCTCAATGGTACAGCGGCTTTGAAAGACGAGAACAGGGGCGCCTGGGTGGCGCAGTCGGTTGGTTAAGCGTCCGACTTCAGCCAGGTCACGATCTCGCCGTCCGTGAGTTCGAGCCCCGCGTCGGGCTCTGGGCTGATGGCTCAGAGCCTGGAGCCTGTTTCCGATTCTGTGTCTCCCTCTCTCTCTGCCCCTCGCCCGTTCATGCTCTGTCTCTCTCTGTCCCAAAAATAAATAAACGTTGAAAGACGAGAACAGTTCTTCACAAAGTTCAACCCAGAGTCACCATATGACCTAGCAATTCTACGAGTAGGCGTGGCCCCAAGAGCACTGAAAATATTCATTCATGCAAAACCTTGCCCATAAATATTCATAGCAACTTTACTCTCTACACCCACATTACTCTCTGCGCGTAGCCAAAAAGTGGAAAGAACGCAAACGTTCATCCACCGATGCGTGGATGTACAGAAGTGGTATATCCATACAAAGGAACATTATTCAAGACCACATATTATATGATTCCATGTATATGAAGGGTCCAGAACCGGAAACCCATGGTGACAGAAAATAAATTAGTTATTGCCAGGGCCGGGGGAGTGGGTACGAAAAGGAAATGACAAGTGACTGCTAAGAAGTTTGGAGTTCTTTTAGGGGATTAAGAAAATGTTCTAAAATTGATCGAGGTAATGGTGGCTCAATTCTGAAAATGCCCCCAAAATTGAATTCTTTACTTTAAACAGGTGGGGGCACCTGGGTGACTCATTCGGTTAAACTTGCAACTTTGCCTCAGGTCGTGATCTCACGGTTCAGGAGTCGGAGCCCCGCGTCGGGCTCTGTGCTGACAGGTGGGAGCCTGGAGCCTGCTTCGGATTCTGGGTCTCCCTCTCTGTCTGCCCCTCCCCTGCTAGTGCTCTGTCTCTTTCTGTCTCTCAAAAATAAATAAACGTTAAAAAATTTTTTAAAAAGAATTACTTTAAGTGGGTGAATTGTAGGCTGCATGAACTTTACCTCAATCAAGATATTTTTATTTTTCCTTTTTTAAGATTTTATTGCTAAGGAATCTCTACATGCGACATGGGGCTCAAACCCACAACCCCGAGATCAAGAGTCACGTGCTCCAACTGAGCCAGCTAGGCACCCCTCAAGAAAGGTTTTGTTTTGTTTTTTTTTTTTTAATTTTTTTTTTCAACGTTTATTTATTTTTGGAACAGAGAGAGACAGAGCATGAACGGGGGAGGGGCAGAGAGAGAGGGAGACACAGAACCGGAAGCAGGCTCCAGGCTCTGAGCCATCAGCCCAGAGCCCGACGCGGGGCTCGAACTCACGGACCGCGAGATCGTGACCTGGCTGAAGTCGGACGCTCAACCGACTGCGCCACCCAGGCGCCCCAGCAGTTATTTATTTTTTGAGAGACAGAGCTTGAGCCGCCCCGGCGCGCCCCGGGGGCGCGGCGACACAGAATCTGAAGCAGGGTTCAGGCTCCGAGCTGTCAGCATAGAGCCCGACATGGGGTTCAAACTCACGAACCGCGAGATCATGACCCGAGCCAAAGTCAGACGCTTAACTGACAGAGCCACCCAGGCGCCCCTTGATGAAGCTATTTTTAAAGGAAAGATTCAATGTGTAAATACGTTTTAGGGCTGCCATATCTGTCACGCAGCTGACACGCATCGAGTAATCCTTACTGAGTCACACACGTCACAATTTTTAGTCTGGGCAAGTAGAGTTGCTTGAACCAGGCCCCAGGACAGATACCGGTTGCAAAAGTAACTACCCACCCATGAACGGCCCAGCGCATTCCGGCCACGGGCCAGACCCAGAGTCAGTTACCTGGAAACTGGACGCACGGTGGGCGGTCTCCCTTCCAGATAATTCAATTAAATTGCTCACAGCCTGTCTTTATTGCTGTTGGCAGCGGGGTTTACTATCTGGATCTGCAATGTTCTTGCTTTCACGGAGCCGCTCACACAGTGTATAATGTAGTAGCTGATTTCCTGTACTTTGGACTGTCGTGCCGTTTCTCTTTCCTTTTTTTTTAATGTTTTATTTCTTTTTGAGAGAGAGGGGGGAACAGGGGAGCTAAAGCGGGCTCTGTGCTGACGGCAGTCAGCCCGATGGAGGACTGGAACTCACGAACGGTGAGATCATGACCTGGGCCGAGTCAAACGCTCAACCCACTGAGCCACCCAGGTGTCCCTCTTTTTTTTCTTTTAAGTTGATTTATTTATTTTGAAAGAAAGACAGCTCATGAGCACAAGCGGGGGAGGGGGAGCGAGAGGGAGAGAGAGAATCCCAAGCAGCCTCCTCCGACTGCCAGCGCAGAGCCCAACTCGGGGCTCAGACTCACAAGCGTGAGATCACGACCTGAGCCGAAATCAAGAGTCAGACACTCAACCGACTGAACCACCCAGGCGCCCCACGTCCTGCCCCGTTCCTAAGGGATACAATTTCTCCAGGGCTCTGCGAAGCGAGAGGAGGAGGACAGGCCCTCACCCTTACCACACCCCGTTTTACCATCAACTTACCTTCCGGACTCTACGTCAGCGGAACACTGAGAACCTTGTCCCCGGAGTCCAAACGAACAAAGCCTCAGTGTCTCGGTCCGTGTGGGCTGCTCTAACGACATACCACAGACCAGGCATCTTGTAAACAGCAGGAATCTGTCGCTCACGGCTCTGGAAGCTGGAAGTCTGAGAGCAGGGTGCGAGGTGTTCAGGTGAGGGCCCTTCTCTGGATTGCAGACTTCTTGTATCTTCTCCCGTGGCGGAAGAAGGGCGCCCTCTGAAGCCTCTCGTTGCAAAGGGCTCATCCCATTCCCAAGGACTCACCCTCAAGGCTTAAGGACCTCCCAAAGACCCCACCGCCTCCTATTACCGTCCCGTTTGGGGATCAGGATTTCACCACGGGGATTTGGGGAGGGACGCGAACATTCAGACCATTGCAATCAATGCAAGTAGAAAGCCAAGGACTCTGCGGACCTAGTTAGGAGATGCCATTCCGCCTTTCCCAAAGCCAAGTCTTGCCCAACTTCTAGTCTTTCTCTTCCTATGAGAAGGAAGGGAGGCTGTGTCACATACCGCCAGGGGACAGCAGTCACGAGACCCGCGGTTCCCGGGAGGTGGGCCCCAGCTTGGGACGGGGAGCACAGCGTTCAGGGCTGTAGCTGCAGCTCAGAGCAGAGGAGATACCGAGAGAAAGAACGGGTCCCTGCATTGACCTTAATCTCCTCAGCGTACCCGCCACCAGCAACGACAGCACTGACTGCACTGCCTGGGGCTTTGCGGACTCTCTCTGTGACACAGAAATATTCCGTCTCCCCAGCAGGATTAGAAGCCACTGGAAGGCAGAAGAGATTATTTCTTTATCTTGGAACCTTCTGTGTAAATGGTTATAAACCGAAATTTGGGCACAGGGAGCAGTAGGTTGCAGAAGAACCCTCCAGAGACATCCACACCCTAATCCTCCAGAACCCGGGTATATTCACTTTACACAGCAGGAGGGACTTTGCAGATGAGTTTGCAGTTGGGGCTGAGAATCTTCAGGTGGGGAGCTTGTCATGCGTTATCCAGATGGCCCCAACGCCATCCCAGGGGTCCTCATCAGAGGGGGTCAGGGGGACGCGAGTGGGGGGAGAGGTGACGACCAGAGCAGATGTTGGAATGATGCGGGATCAAGGCATTCGGACAGCCTTGGGGATGGATTCTTCCCAGGACCCTTTAGAAAGAATACAGCCCTGGTGACCTGTTTTAGATTCCTGACCTACAGAGTTGTAAGAGAAGAAATTTGTCTGTTTTTTTGTTGATTTGTTTTTAGTAAAAAGCTCTCTTTTTAAAGTTCATTTATTTATTTTGAGAGAGAGGGTGCAAGCACACACAAGGCGGGGCGGGCAGAGAGAGGGAGAGAAAGAATCCCAAGCAGGCTCCGTGCTGTCAGCCACAGAGCCCTAGGCGGAGCTTGAACTCACGAACTGTGAGATCATGACCTGAGCCGAGATCAGGAGTCCAATGCTTAACTGACTGAGCCACCCGGGTGCCCCAAATTTGGTTGTTTAAAGCCAGTAAATTTGTGGTGATTTGTTACAGCAGCAATAGAAAATGTACATGGTACCTACTTCCCCTTCCTCCCTCTCCTTCCTCCTCATCGTGGACGATTTTTGCTCACGTGATGTGCGATGCTTACAGAAGACACATGAATCGATCATCACCCTAAAGGCTGACACAGTGCGACGCCACTGAGTGCCATGAATGTGACAGGAAGTGCCAGGGAGAGGGAGCCACAGGTGAGCCAACGTGTGAGGAACGAGCACGAGTTATTACATATCAAGAGTTGGAAGGGAAGGGTCACCCGCCCTCTCCCTGGTGTCTTAGATGACAACAGAACTTTTTTTAAAATTTTACTTCCTTGGGGCGCCTGGGCGGCTCAGTGGGTTAAGCATCCAACTCTTGATTGCAACTCAGGCCACGCATGATCTCACGGTTTGTGTGATCGAGCCCCGTGTCGGGCTCCACGCTGAGCGTGAAGCCTACTGGGGATGCTCTCTCTCCCTCTCTCTCGCTCTCTCTCCCTAAATAAATAAATAAGCTTAAAGCGTAAATAAGTAATCAAATGTGCCATTTTAAGCCTTTTTAAGGGAACGGTTCATTGGCATTACTTACATTCACAGTATTATGCAACCATCATCCGTATTTCCAAAATCGTTCATCCCCTCGAACAGAAGCTCTGTACTCATGCCATCCTCCGCCCCTCCCAGCCGCTGGTAACCTCTATTTGACTTTCTGTCTCTCTGAGTTTGCCTCTTCTACGCACCTCGCACGAGTCGTATGAAATGTGCCCTTTCGTAACTGGTTTATTTCACTTCGCAAAACGTTTCCAGGACCATCCGTGTTGTGGCACGTATCAGAACCTGGTTCCTTTTTGTGGCTGAATATGTTCCGTTGCACGGAGGACACCCCTCTATGCCCGCAACCTCTCGGACACCACGCTAGGCTTCAAGTGCGTTTCTTCTTCAGAACATCCCCGTGTTTGTGTCCCCTGGAGCTTCTCCATCTGTAAAATGGGGCAAGTTCTTAAAGGCAAGGCACCACAGAGAAGCGAAATCTGTAGGCAAAGCTAGCCCCGGGGTATCTCGGGGCCACGGTGTGGGCGGAACAGAAAAGGCTGAGATACACACAGATCCAGATGTGTGTACTGTGCAAAATCTGTTCCAGCTGGCCACTGAAATGCCACCTAGGAAAAATGTACAGAGACCCCGTGGTCTCCAGCCCAGGGCCAAAGCCGGGGGAGGGGTGACAGAGGTTGGGGTGGGGGGTGTCAATCCTTAGGAAGGAGGCAATAGAAACGAATAAAGCAGGAGGAGCATTAGAAAAACAGCACAGGACTAGGGCTACATGGGAGGCAGTGGGGAGCAGTGGGGAGCACGGAGAACCAGACAGAGCACACCCCCATCCGCTCCCTGTCACCACGGTCCAGGAATGTGGCTTCAATGCTGTCAGAGCTCCTGTTTCTCAGAAGATGCTGGGAATCTGGATTTTTAGCTGCCTGTGCCCAATGTTAAATGCTGGCAATTAATCTGAGAGTATTAAACACAGTGCAGCCAAAGAAAACACGTCTGGTGGCCTTCGTGAAGTGAGGGTGGCCAGATGCAAGGACCCATTACTCTGAAAGAAGATGAGGCCAACGCGCCTCTCCCGTAGCAGGACTGAAAGTTCAGCACAGAGCCCGATGCGGGGCTCGAACTCACAAGCAGTGAGATCGTGACCTGAGCCGAAGTCAGACGCTTAACCGACTGAACCACCCGGGTGCCCCCAACAATTTCTTAACATCCTGTTTATATCAAATATCCTGTTAAGGTTCAAATTTCAATTTCAAATTTTTCTGCCTAATTTGTTAAAATCAGGATCCAAACGAGACCCGTGCATTGCAATTAGTTGATATTAAGTGCCTTTATAGGTTCCCTTCTGCCTCTGTTTTTTCCCCTTTCCAACTTATTTGTTGAAGAACTATGGCATTTGTCAGGGCACCCGGCTGGCTCAGTAGGTAGACCATGTGACCCTTGATCTTGGGGTCATGAGTTCGAGCCCCATGTTGGGTGTGGAGATTACGCAAATAAATAAACAAACAGAAAATTTCAAAAGAGGTGTTGAATACACTTTCACGAGAGGCACGCAATGACCAGTTGTCTTTCTGTGCTGTTAGCAGCCTGACGCCAGGATTCACCAATCCACTAGGACTGCATCTGTATTTCTGGGACGCCTGGGTGGCTCAGTCGGGCTAAGTGTCCAACTCTTGAACTCGGCTCAAGTCATGGTCTCGTGGTTCATGGCACTGAGCTCTGCACTGACAATGAGGATCCTGCTTGGGATTCTCTCTCTCTCTCTCTCTCTCTCTCTCAAAATAAATAAACTTGAAAAATAAAAAGAACCATAGTTACTTTATTTAAAAAAAAAAAAAAAAGGCATGCTTCTATCTATCTACCTAGTGAGGTCATTGGGTGACCAGCCCCTCCCATCTTGCCTGGGACTTCCTCAATGTTGGTACCTTCATTCCTGCATCCCGGGAAGCCACTCCAACCCAAACTCCCCAGGACGGTCAGTGACCCTAACCGAGGCTCCACATTTTCAAGAAGCGGTTCTTCTCATGACCCGTGCCTCCCTTTTCTGTCCTGGGCAGAGCCTGGAGACAGAATGTGGGTAACGGATGGGACAATGCAGGGACAGAGCCGCGGTGTTCAGCAGCCAGTCTGGGTGTCGTCGATACCTTGCTGGTGACCCACCAATCTTCCATCGCCACGTTCCTCGTGTACCGTGTTTTTGTTTAGGTAGTGACAGTGATCCCTGTCCATAGTCTGTGTGCTACAGGGGCTGACCACAGCCCCGATCCCAGGGATGGGCTTTCCCTTGCCAGACCCGGGACCCAGACCAGTCGGGACACGCCATTCCCCGAGCCACAGCTTGGGCCGGTGAGTCACAGGGGGAGCTTCTGAAACAAACACTTCCTCATTTCTCCCCCTTTAACACACAATAAACCGCTTGAAGCGTACAACTCGGTGATTTTTTTTTTAAATTTAGTTGTGCAACTATCAATACAATAGAGTGTTAGGATAGTCTCATCACCCCAGTAAGATCCCTCATGGCCATTTATTGTCATCTTTATTCTTTTCTTTTTTTTAATTAAAAAAAATTTTTTTTTTTATTTTGAGGGAGAGAGAGACAGAGCATGAGTCGGGGAGGGACAGACACACACACACACACACACACACACACACACACACACAGAATCCCAAGAGGGCTCCAGCCTCTGAGCTGTCAGTGGAGAGCCTGAGTCGGGGCTCGAACTCACAAAACTGGGAGATCATGATCCGAGCTGAAAGGGAGAGTCTGGTGCTTAACTGACTGAGCCACCCAGCCTCCCCATCTTTCCCACTTTTACTTTGGGCCCCAAGCAATGACTAATCTCCTTTCCTCTTTCTTTCTTCCTTTCTTCCTTTCTTCCTTTCTTCCTTTCTTTCTTTCTTTCCTTCTACTAGGCTCCACACCCAACATGGGTGTTGAACTCACAACTCATGAGATCAAGAGTCCCATGCTCTAACAACTGAGCCAGCCAGGTGCCCACTCTCCTTTCCATCCTAATGGGTTTGCCTTTTCTGAACATTTCATAGGGATGGAATCATATAATACACGGTCTTTTGTGACTAGCTTCTTTTCTTAGCATGTTTCCAAGCCTCACCCATGTTGTAGCATGTACGAGTGACTTATTCCTTTTTGCTGTTCAACATTTCATGGATAGCTCATACTTTGTTTATCCATTTATTACTTCCTGGGTATTTGTGTTGTTTCTACATTTGACTATCGTGAATAACGCTGCTATGGATGTTTCTGTGTAAGTCATTACGTGGACATAGGTTTTCCTTTCTCTCAGTTATGAATACCTAAGAAATTGATGGATCATATGGTAAATTTCTGTTTACACTATTTTTAAATGTTTATTTATTTTGAGAGAGAGAGAGGCAGAGTATGAGCAGGGAGGGGCAGAGAGAGGGAGACCCAGAATCCGAAGCGGGCTCCGGGCTCCGAACTGTCAGCACAAAACCCGACACGAAGCTCCAACTCAAAGTCCATCCAATCTCCAGACTTCTTCAGTGACAGGAACCGATAAGTCCTTCGTGTGGTTGAAGCCACGTTGACTTGGATTTTCTGCTACTTGCATTTTAAGTATGATGGAAAGACAGTTTCCTGTTTCACCTACACTTTCTGTGGCAGGAGGGCCTCCAGCTGGTGTCTAAGTTACATACATGTAGATGGACTAGATGAACTCCTATTCAACCGTTACCATCAATGACTTGGGAAATAGATGAAGTTGTAGAAATAGACATGAAAACAAGATAGAGTGCTAAAATAAATGAATGAGTATTAGGAAAGCTGAAGAGTCACCAAGACCTCCATTGCCCCCAAAATTCCATGTCGGTTCTTTTTTTCTTTTAAGTTTTTATTTAAACTCCAGGTAGTTAACATACAGTGTAATATTAGTTTCAGGTGTACAATATAGGGATTCAACACCAACATACATCAACTGGTGCTCATGACAGCAAATGCCCTCCTTAATCCCTGTCCCCTAGTTCACCCTTCCCCTCTGGTAACCATCAGTGTGTCCTTAGAGTTAGAGGTCTGTTTCTTGGTTTTCTAAGTAGATTTTACCAAACTGCCAAGAAACAATTTGAGACAGAGAGAGAGAGAGAGAAAGGAAGAGAAAGCTTCCCAGATAACATGAAACTGGTGTGGTCCTGAGTCTAAAACCAGAGATCAATTTTCTAATGAAAATTAGATGCCCATTTCACTTATGAATGTAGATGTCTAAATCCTACCTAGTGTTGAACTATCCTTGCATTCCAGGGATAAATCCCACTTGGCCATGGTACATCGTCCTCTTAATGTACTGCTAAATGCAGTTTACCTCTTTGGTCTTGGCTGCGGAAACAAGATGATGAAGGGGACATCATCATTTGGAAAGCACTGCAACAAGACACATGTGTTGTGCCACTGCCCTAAGGCCCGCCACCTTCAGAAGTCAACCTGTGCCAGGGGCGCCTAGGTGGCTCAGTCGGTTAAGTGTCCAACTTCGGCTCAGGTCATGATCGCTCGGTTCATAGGTTCAAGCCCCACTTTGGGCTCTGTGCTGACAGCTCAGGGTCTGGAGCCTGCTTAGGATTCTCTGTCTCCCTCTCTCTCTTTCTCTCTGCCCCTCCCCCACTTGCACACATGCACGCACGTGCTCTCTCTCTCGCTCTCCCTCAAAAACAAATAAACATTAAAAAAGCAAAAAGAAAGAAATCAACCTGTGGCAAGTGTGACTATTCTGCCGAGCAGAAGAGTGCCAAGGCTCAAAGACGAAAAACCACCAGGACCAGTCGAACCAGGCATGTAAAAATTGTGTACCGTGGAGTCAGGCGTGGATTCTGTGAAGGAGCAACGCCTAAACCCAAGAGGGCAGCTGTTGCAGCATCGGTTCTTCTTAAGGATTTCAACAATTCGTCACAGATAATAGATGGTCTGGTTTTAAAAAATAAAATATAAATGCAGCTTGCCAGGATCATATTGAGGCTTTTGCACCTGTGATCATCAGGAATACTGACCTCGAGTTTTTTTTTCCTGCAATCTCTTTGGTTTTGGTGTCAGGTGACGGTGGCCTCATAAAATGAGTTTGGAGGTGTTCCCTCGTCTACTTTAGGAAGAGTTTAAGAAGGATTTGTGTTAGTTCTTGGAATATTTGGTAGAATTCAGCCATGAAATCATCTCGTCCTGGGCTTTTCTTTGTTAAGAGGTTTTTGATTACTGACCAATCTCCCTATTTGTTACTGATCTGTTCAGGCTTTCTACTTCCTCTTGATTTAGAAAATGTGGGATATATCTATACAGTGGAATATTATTTAGACTTTATAATAAGTGAAAAAAGCCATGGGGCGCCTGGTGGCTCAGTTGGTTAAGCACCTGACTCTTGATTTCAGCTCAGGTCATGATCTCATGGTCGTGAGTTTGAACCCCGCCCTGGGCTCTGCTCTGATGGCTCAGAGCCTGCTTGGGATTCTCTACTTCTCTCTCTGCCCCTCTCCCATTCACTCACTCATGCATGCATGTGCCCTGTCTCTCTCAAAATAAATAAATAAACTTTTTTTAAAAAGTTGGGTTTGGGGCGCCTGGGTGGCGCAGTCGGTTAAGCGTCCGACTTCAGCCAGGTCACGATCTCGCGGTCCGTGAGTTCGAGCCC
>NW_024412453.1:9912804-9941034 GCF_014898765.1 Herpailurus yagouaroundi
AAAAAAAAAAAAAGGTTGGGTTTAGGGGCGCCTGGGTGGCTCAGCCAGTTAAGCGGCCGACTTCGGCTCAGGTCATGATCTCGGGGTCCGTGAGTTCGAGCCCGCATCAGGCTCTGTGCTGACAGCTCGGAGCCTGGAGCCTGTTTCAGATTCTGTGTCTCCTTCTCTCTGACCCTCCCCCATTCAGGCTCTGTCTCTCTCTGTCTCAAAAATAAATAAACTTTAAAAAAATAAAAATCTAAAAAAATAAATAAAAATAAATAAATAAAAAGTAGGGTGTATCACAGGAATGCAAGGAGAGCTCAAACTAAGAAAACCTATCATTGTTAATACATTATTTTACCAGGCTAAGCAAAGTAAATCATATGATTAACACAATTCATGTAGAGAAAGCATTTGATATCATTCAATCAAGAATATCATACAGCAGGGGGCCTGGGTGGCTCAGTCAGTTAAGCATCCAACTTCGGTTCAGATGATGATCTCGCACTCCATGAGTTCAAGCCCCACATCAGGCTCTGTGCTGACAGCTCAGAACCCAGAGCCGGTTTCAGAATCTGCATCTCCCTCTCCCTCTGTCCTCCTCTGTGCTCTCTCTGTCTCTGTCTTTCAAAAATAAATAAACATTTAACATTTTTAAAACATAAAGAATGTCATACAGAGAAGTCAAAATAACAAAGTAGTGTCCCTTCAGGAATTATAAGGGGAGGCATTTTCATTCATTGCTTACTGAGTGACTACCATGTACTAAGCACCATGCTAGATGCCCTTCTTAGGTGGTACCGTTTAGCCCTTATTACCTGCCTTATGCAGTTCTATTGTGGGTTCTGTTATGATCCCCATTTTATGGACGCTCACCGTGAAGGATGCTTCCCCGCTGTGAATCATGTGGTCCCAGAGCCAGTATCTCCCTCTCTAAAAAACAAGACTCCAAGCTCTGCCATGGGCCACAGGCACCAAGAGTTTGCTGACCGGTGTGGGAGGACCCTGGAGGGCATCATTCCCATTCAATATGCCAAGATACACGGACGAGCAGAAACCAAGTCTGGAAGCCAGCAAAGAGGAAGAGTGACGGATCTTGGCCGTCACCAGTGTTCTCTTCCCGTGAGACTCTGGGTCCAGGCAGAACCCCAACCTTATTATGTAGAGCTCTCTTTTCCCCAGCTGGAGGGGGAGCTCTGTCTGTGTATTTAGCTGCCGGAAGATTCGGCCAGAGACTGAAAAGCCCACGGAGACTGGTGAACCATCAGGAAGAACTGAAACTGATGACCTCAGCTGATCTGGAAGTCAGTAAAGCCCATGCATCTGTACGCGGGGAGAGACTCCAGCAAACTGGGTCCCACTCTTGGAGAGGCTTCCTCCTGGGGATTCTGTTCTTTTCAGAGCAACTCCCTACGCCCTCCTGACTCTTCACTGCAAGACCCTCCCGGTTCCAGGCTCGCGGTCCGTGAGTTCAAGCCCCGCGTCGGGCTCTGGGCTGATACCAATCCATCGCAGGGGCCTGGGTGCAAATCCCAGCTCTGCGAGTTACTAGTGTGACCTCCAGAAAGTTACTGAAACCCTTTCTGAGCTTCATTTACTCATCTACAAAATGGAATCAGTAAAAGCAGCTACCTGGTAGCGTTGTTATGAGGAAGAAATAAAGGTGAACCCTGCAAATGGCTTAGCACCGCCCCCCCAACCGAGCGCGCCCATTACCCCATTACGTGTTAATTACATGACAGCAGCCACGGTGCCAGTGGTGATGGTTGTTAATACTATTATTATTATGTGACTACCATTGCCATTACTATCACTGCTGTCTCATCTAAGGATAAAGGAGAAGGGCAGCTGGGGGCTGGAGGTATCACAAAAGCGTTTACTCTTTTGAAGTCCTTGGTAAAGGACTTGAGTGGTCACGTATTCCTGTCTTCTGGGTGGGTGGCGGCTGACCCCACTAGGATGTCTATAAACACTGTGCACTCCCATCCGGTGGCTCACTCCATCTTTTGGAGAGTTAGAAAGTTCTGCCTTATTGGCAGAGGACAATCATTCCATTTGCCTCTCCATATCTACTCTCTACCTCCTCTGCCGGCTTTCTGTCCCAGGGGGCTGACGAGTAGGATCTACATCAACACTAGTTGATCCTTGCCCTCTTGCTTAGAGTTGGGGTCGGCCAGTAGGAGATCCCGGCGTGACAGCACTGGGGAAAAGAGCCTGGGGTATTAATACCCCCATCTCCCTCTTATTCAGACACAGCCTGCTCGGGATATTCCTCCAGCAGATGCCACAGCTCTTGCCAGGCCGCGTTCTCCTACGTCTCGAGTTCCCCTGGGTTCTGGTAACTGGGCTCTGTGCTTACACATTCAAGCAGGAAGATAAGGGCTGTGATCAGGGAAGTAGAGAATGCAGCCGGAACAAAGAGAGGGGCATCCAACCCAGACTGGGGGGTGGGGGAGGGGGTGATAAGAGGCCCAGCAGAAGGTTTCCCTACAGATTCCCCAAAGTGTAAGACTTCAGTTCGTGATTAAGACTATTTTTTTAAATGGATTTTTTTTTAATTTTTTTTTCAACGTTTTTATTTATTTTTGGGACAGAGAGAGACGGAGCATGAACGGGGGAGGGGCAGAGAGAGAGGGAGACACAGAATCGGAAACAGGCTCCAGGCTCTGAGCCATCCGCCCAGAGCCCGACGCGGGGCTCGAACTCCCGGACCGCGAGATCGTGACCTGGCTGAAGTCGGACGCTTAACCGACTGCTCCACCCAGGCGCCCCTTTAAATGGATTTTTAATGTTTATTTATTTCTGAGCGAGACAGAGCAGAGCAGGGGAAGGGCAGAGAGAGAGGGAGACACAGAATCCAAAGCAGGCTCCAGGCTCTGAGCTGTCAGCACAGAGCCAGATGCGGGGCTCCAAATCATGAACCGTGAGATCGTGACCTGAGCCAAAGTCAGATGCTTAGCCGACTCAGCCACCCAGGTGCCCCAGTTTGTGATCAAGACTATTAATTTTCCTTATGTTTAGGCCAGAGGCATCTGAAGCTGGGGAACTGGTTGGCTTTCCAGCATTTTGCAACAGGTCCAGGTGAGCTCCAGCGGGCAAGAAGCGATCGGATCGGTTCAGTCAGATATGTCCCCAGAGCCCAGCACACAGCCAGGACCTAACATAACAGGCACAGGATTGCCAAGCCACACAGCTCTGGGGGCTCCCGAGTCCCATGTGTTCTCTGTGCATCTCACCGGCAAGAAGTGTGCAACGTAAGGGACTGTATTAGTCCGTACACATCTGCTCAACAAAGGGATGGATGAATGAGCTCCACTCCCCAAATTAAACCAGCCACAGACTCATTTCACTGGGAAGATTTCTCTGTGGATTGTGACCGCCGAAAAGAGGGGACTTTTTCAATTACGGGAAAGTGGTTGCATGCGTCAGGGCTCTCCGGAGAACAGACGTTTTCTACAAGGAATTGGCTCGTGGGGTTCTGGGGGCCGAGAAGCCCCAGTGTCTGCAGGTGACGAACCGGAGACTCAAGAGAGCTGATGGCAGAATTTCCAGTGTGAGTCCATGTCTGAAAGCAGGAAAGACAGACGACCCAGCTCGAAAAATCGAAAATCGTCTCCCTTACCGCTCCTTTTTGTTTTACTCGGTCCCCCCACTGAGTGGAAGAACCCGCCCACACTGGGGAGGGCAGTGCAATGTCCTCGGTCTACCTGTTCAAACGTTTACCTCCTTGGCGTGCCTGGGTGGCTCAGTTCCTTAAGCATCCAACTTCGGCTCAGGTCATGATCTTGCAGTTTGTGGGTTCGAGCCCCACGTCAAGCTCTGTGCTGACAGCTCCGAGCCCGGAGCCTGCTTCGGATTCTCCGTATCCCTTTCTCTCTGCCCCTCCCCTGCTCATGCTCTGTCTCTCTGTTTCTCTCTCTCTCTCAAAAATGAATAAAACATTAAAAATAAATAAATAATAAATAAACAAACAAATAAAAAAAGCTTTGGCCCCCCCCAATGTTTATCTCCTCCAGAAAGAAACACTTCCACAGACACAGAGTAATGTTTAACCAAATATCCGGGCACCCTGTACCCTCTCAAGTTGACAAATGAAACTGACCATGCCATGGATCAAGCTTTCAGAGGGTGTTAGAGCCCTGAGCTCCTAATGCCCAAAAAGCACTTAACGTCCAACTTCTTGCCATTTTTGCAGTTGGGCCTCCGGGTTCCCCTCCCCACACCTCGAAGCCCACTCAGTGACAGCACACACACATACACACACACACACACACACACACACACACACACAGCTATACACACACACACACACACACACACACACACACACACAGCTATAGTCACAGCCCAGGACTCATCCAGACAGAAAAGCAGGAATAACTGGCATCTATCCCGCAATCCCACCCGGGGAACGGTTGGTTTTCGTGTGCCCACCAGGCGAACCGCTGGGACCACCGCCAGTTCTCTGGGAAAACAAGGCAAGTGGCTGGGAACTGTCGACAAATCCTCCAGCAGCTTCTGCCCAGGTGTGCCGGTCCCCGAGGTGGTCCCTCCATGCCTCTCTCGGGATGCTGAGAAACCCCCTACGGCTGGGCTGGGTGGGCTTGTGTGAAGAGGCGAGGGCAGAGGACCGTAAGAACTGACGTTTTTTTTAATGTTTTATTTTTATTATTGAGAGAGAGAGAGAGCGTGCACGCACAAGCAGGGAAGGGGCGGCGAGAAGGGGACAGACGGTCCTAAGCACTCTCCTAAGACAGATGGCATTGACAGTAACAAGGTCAATGTGGGGCTCGAACTCAGAAACCGTGAGATCATGACCTGAGCTGAAGTCGGACGCTTAACCGACTAAGCCACCCAGGCGCCCCAAGATTCCAGACTTCTGAAGAGAAAGGAAAGCAGAGGAGACCACTGGTCAAGGAGGAAGGGGGAAGGGAGACACCTCAGTCCACATTTTGACTGGTCCTTTATTTTTTATTCCCAGTCTGCCTCCAAAACCTCTTCTGAGACGCCATCCCTGACTACCCTCCTTCCTCCCACTCCATCCGGCAAACGGACAACTTCCAGGGAATTTTGTTTCAGTGTGAATTTCTCATTAGCATTTAAATGGGAGATCTGGAGCACCTGGGTGGCTCAGTCAGTTAAATGTTCAACTCTTAGTTTCAGCTCAGGTGATGATCTCACGGTTTCATGAGTTCGAGCCTCATGTCAGGCTCTGTGCTGACAGTGTGGAGCCTGCTTGGGATTCTCTCTCTCTCTCCTTCTCTCTCTGGCCCTCTCCTACTCACATTGTCTCCCCCCCACCTCTCTCTCTGAAAAATAAATAAATGTTAAAAAAATTTTAAAGACGAGGTTATTAAGGTGAGCCCTGGTCCAATACTGTTGTCCTTTTAAGAAGAGGAAATTTGAGGGGGGCCTGGGTGGCTCAGTCGGCTGAGCGTCGGACTTTGGCTCAGGTCATGATCTCACAGTCTGTGAGTTCAATCCCCGCATCGGGCTCTGTGCTGACAGCTCGGAGCCTGGAGCCTGCTTCCGATTCTGTGTCTCCCTCTCTCTCTGCCCCTTCTCTGCTCGTGCTCTGTTTCTCTCTGTCTCAAAAATAAATAAAAACATTAAAAAAAATTTTTTTAATTAAAAAAAAAGGAAATTTGAACACAGTCACACAGGGAGAAGGCCATGGGAAGACAGAGGCAGAGACTCAAGGCGGCAGTGGGGCGGGGGGGCGCTCTATGAGCCAAGGGACAGCAAGAGTTGCCCTCTGTCACCAGAAGCTAGCAAAAGCAAGGGAGGATTCTTCCCTAGAAACATGACAGTTTCTGAGCCACGGGCCCACCTTCACTCAATCATTGGTGGCAAGTAGGTGGAAGAAAAAAACTAGTACGAATATGCCACCTAGGGCCATCCCTTCAGAATCGTAGTGGGGTACTTCCAAAGAAGGGGGAAGTCACCCCACACAGAGAAGAAGAAAAGCAATCATGAAATGGGGAATAGGGAACCACCCAATGGCGAGATCCCTGGGCAGTCGTCGACAGCACCTGTTCTGTGAACGCACTGGCGTGTAAATTCCGTGTAAGTGCCCAGCTATCCGTCTTTAACCCACGTAAACACTGAGTTGATGAGGTACCTCCTTTACAAGAACTGAGTGCCCTGATTACGGTGAAAAGAAACATTCAACGGTCCCTCACCCAGGGAGGCTGGAACCCAAAATCGCTTTAAGGGACTGAAACCGATGTTCTCACTGCGGATGTAGCGCCTGTCATTTTCTGCTGCGTTCTCAGATGTTCTACTGCAAATTTCCACCGGAAGATCCTGAAGGCGACAACAGTGACGGTAACGGTGGCAACCAGAATACAAGTGAATGTTCACCGAGGGGCTGGTCTTACATTCTCACTGCACGCTGAGCATTTTTACATTCATTTCGCCATTTGCAAGGGAGGCTATTATTTTTAAGCCTCTTTATTTAATGTTTGAAATATTTTATCTATTTATTTTAAATTTTTTTCTATGTTTATTTCCTTTTTTTTAATGTTTATTTATTTTTGAGAGAGAGAGAGAGAGAGACAGAGAGTGAGACGGGGAGGGGCAGAGAGAGAGGGAGACACAGAGTCGGAAGCAGGCTCCAGGCTCCGAGCTGTCAGCACAGAGCCTGATGTGGGCTTGAACTTGTGAACCTGGGCTGAAGTCGGACACCGACTGAGCCACCCAGGCGCCCCAAAATGTTAATTTACTTTTGAGAGAGAGCGCGTGCATGGGCGGGGGAGGGGCAGAGAGAGAGAGGGAGATGCGAAATCTGAAGCAGGCTCAGACTTGTCAGCACAGAGCCTGATGCCGGGCTCGAACTCAGGAACCGTGAGATCGTGACTAGAGCTGAAGTCAGATGTTTAACCAACTGCACTACCCAGGCGCCCCTATTTTTTTTTTTTAGAGAGAGAGAGAGAGTGTGTGTGTGTGTGTGTGTGTGTGTGTGTGTGTGTATGCACGCAAGCAGGGGAGGGGCAGAGGAGGAGAGAGAGAGAGAGAGAGAGAATTTTAAGCATCACCATGGGGCTCAATCCCATGACTCTGGGATCATGACCTGAGGCAAAATCAAGACCAAGATGTTCAAATGACTGAACCACCCAGGCGCCTCTTTATGCCTCTTTAAACATGACCCTGAGGCACAGAGAGATTCAATGACTTGTCCATGGTCACACGGCTGATACGTGATAGATCCAAACGTCACCGAGTCTGGGGCTTAGGGTGGCTATTTTTTATGCTGTCTTCCTAGAACTCTGTCCATGGCCGGTGACATAACAAAACAACGTAACCACCATGCCGACAGAAGAAGAGTGAGAGCCAGCGCGCGGTGACAAAGCCTTTTTCATTTGAACATCATTTCCCAGCTGGGTCTTTGGTGCCGCTGCTGTATCTAACGCTGCAAGGCTGAAAGACCACGGGCACGTGGAGACAAAAACCAAATGCGTTTTCAGGAGCCATCACCAAATAACAAGAACGCTACCACTATATTATCTGAAATCATGAAAAGCCCTACCGTGAGAAATTGGTTTAATCAAATGTAGAACGGCTCTGTGACAGAGTACTATGCAACTATGTAAAAGGTGGCACATAGCTAGATACCCTGACACAAAAGGAAGGTGGGGAGGGTGGCTACTTGGAATCAGGACCCGGGGCGCCTGGGTGACTCGCTGAAGCGTCCCACTCTTGATTTTCGCTCAGGTCATGATCTCACGGTCATGAGATCAAGCCCCACGTCGGGTTCCTCCCTGGGTGTGGGGCCTGCTTGAGGCTGTCTTTCTCCCTCTGCCCCTCCCTGCAATGCTCACCCTCTCTCTCTCTCTCTCTCTCTGTCAAGAAAAAAAAAAGAAAAGAAAAGAAATCAGGACTTGAAGAGACCTTTTTCCTAAGAAGATATGCAAATGAACAACAAACAGGTGAAAAGATGCTCAACACCAGTAATCATTAGAGAAAAACAAATGACAACCACAATGAGATACCACCTCACACTCGTAAGGATGGTGAGTGTAAAAACAACAACAACGGGACGGCTGAGTGGCTCCGTCGGTTAAGCGTCCAACTTCTGCTCAGGTCACCATCTTGCAGTGAGTTCGAGCCCCGCGTCGGGCTCAGGGCTGACAGCTCAGAGCCTGGAGCCCGCTTCGGATTCTGTGTCTCCCTCTCTCTCTGCCCCTCCCCCACTCACATTCGCTCCCTATCTGTCTCAAAAATAAACGTTAAAAAATTGTTTCAAAAAAAGCAACAAATGTTGATGAAGATGTGGAGATATGGGAATCCTTGGGCACCGTTGGTGGGAATGTAAAATGGCACCACTGCTGTGGAAAACAGTATAGCAGTTCCTCCAACCATTGAACTTACAATCACTACAGGATTCAGCAGTCCCGTTTTCAAAACAGGGACTCCAACAGACATTTGCCACCGTGCAGAGCAATAGCCAAAGATTCATTCACGATGGTCAGAACGTGGCAACAACCCAAGTGTCCATCGACAGACAAGTAGCGAAGCAAAATGCGGTCTATCCATACGGTGGAATATTCCTTCGCCTTAAAAAGGAAGGACGTGCTGACACGCTACAATGTGGACGATCTTGAGGACATCACACTAAGGGAAATAACCCAGGCAGAAAAAGACAAACACTGTATGGCTCCGCTTTGGGGCTCGAACTTACAACCCCAGGATCAAGAGTCACATGCTTTAATGACTGAGCCAGCCAGGCAACCCTCGTGGATATTTTACAACAGTTTATTTTCAACTTGAGACTTTTGCTTCTAGTTTTTCTTTTCTTTTTTTAAACTTTAAAAAAAATCGTTTTTTAAGGTTTATTTATTTTTGAGAGAGAGAGAGAGAGACAGTGTGAGCAGGGGAGGGGCAGAGAGAGGGGGAGACACAGAATCCAAAGCGGGCTCCACGCTGAGCGGTCGGCAGAGAACCTGATGCGGGGCTCGAACCCACAGACCGCGAGATCACTACCTGAGCCGAAGTCTGACCCTTAACCGACTGAGTCCCCCAGGTGCCCCTGCTTCTCCTTTTACTATAATGGACAAATATTTGTGCGACTTTTGTCATTTTTAAAAAATACAGGCATAACACACAAAATCAGCCAGATCTAAAATAAACTCTCAGCACATAGTTTATCAATGTGTTACTGACAAAGACTTGAGGAATACCAAGTCCATTCAAAGTGATTAGGGAATAGCACGTCCCTGCGAATAAAGAAACCTAATTATCTGTTCATCTAATATGTATGGAGTGTCTTCTGTGTGCTAGGAACATTTCAGACCCTGGGGGTGCTGCGGGAACACGATAGAAACCATACCTGCTGTCGGGGATTAGTGGGCGCGATATCACAGAAAATAAAGCAGTGATCGTTGCGCACGGCGAAAGTGCTGTAGAAAATAAGAGAGTGATTAGGTAGACAGTATCTTCGGGGAGAGACAAGCCTTCTCCAGGAAGTATTTTCAAGGGTGTCTCTGAGGAAGTGATATTTGAGCTGAGGCCAAAGTTGCCATGGCAGGAAGATCCCAGGCTTTGAGAAGAGCGGGTGTGAAACCACGTTCCTTCAAACTGTGGTTCTCAACCCTGACCCCGCTTCAGAATCATCTCCTTTGCAATCACATCAATGCCAAGGCGCCCAATGGGTGGCCCTGTTGGTTATGTGTCCAACTCTTGATTTCAGCTCATGTCATGATCTCGTGGTTCGTGAGATCGAGCTCCGAGTAGGGCTCTGAGCTGACAGGTCAGAGCCTGGAGCCTGCTTCAGATTCTGTGTCTCCCTCTCTCTCTGCCTCTCCCCACTCTCTGCCTCTCAAAAATAAACATTAAAAAAAAACAGGATCATGAAAAGATGCTTTTTTTTTTTTAAGATTTTATTTTTGAGTATCTCTACACCAAACATGGGGCTTGAACTTACAACCTCAAGATCAAGAGTCACATGTTCTACCGACTGAGCCAGCAGGCGCTCCATGAAGGGATGCTCTGACAAGCCCCACAGTGGAGTCATATTATACGTGTCTTTAATTTGGAAAATCCAACTGTATGTGCGAGAGAGAGAAAATTGCTCTTTGAGTAATGCAGGACTTTCTGCCCTCCGCTCCCTCCAAAGAACACAGAACCCAGAGGGTGAGCCCAAGAGGAGGAACATGCACTTGCTGGTCCCCAAAGCTGTGTCAGTCCCTGAGACCTTCACAGTGTGTGTGCTCTCTGTGCTCAGCACAGTTCCAGGGCTTAGAAGCCCTTGGTTCACGGTGGTAACCACGAGGGACTATTTAAACCCATTTAAATTAATTAAAATAAAATGTTCAGCACATCGATCACTGCAGCCGCATTTCAAGTGCTGGATAGTCACAGTACAGATATGGAACATTTGCATCATCGCAGAAACTTCTAGTTTCTAAATCACACTGGTTTAGAAATACGTTTGTCTGTTTGTTTTATATCATGGGCCCCTAATACAAGCCAAGTCCAGAAGCAAGGAAACAGCAACAGCATTTCCAATGCTGAAGGTTAAAAGTGTGCTCAGAGTTACAGCTGGTAGATAGATCCAAAGGAATGGTTCTCAGGAGATAGTCAAAGCCAAATTTGATTATATGCCATTTTCTCCTACTCAGGGGCTCAGGTATAATCTCTGTCTACATTATAGAGCTAGGCAAGAAGCTTTCTTTAAAAAAATAAGGTGTTTATTTATTTTTGAGAGAGAGAGAGCTAACAGAGGAGGGACGGAGAGAGAGGGAGAGAGAGAATCCCAAGCAGGCTCCACACTGTCAGCGCAGAGCCTGATGCGGGGCTTGAACCCACAAACCACGAGATCGTGACCTGAGCCGAAATCAAGCCAGACGCTTCACCGACTGAGGCACCCAGGCGCCCCTTGGCAGGTATCTTTCAAACTGAGAGTTGAAACCCTAGGATAGAGTTTCCCAAAGTGTAGGGGGGCGGGGAGGGACCACTGGCAACAGAATGACTCAGGATGCTTATTTGAAAAACAGAGTCCTGGGCCTCCCATCGGGTCAGCTGAGCCAGGATCTCCAGGATGGGGGCCCGTGCCTCTGCATTATTCACGAAGTCCTCCAGCGAATTCTCTTGTAGACAAACAAGGGAGAATGCTGTTTAGTAAACGGGAGCTGGGGTGGGTAGGAGAAGAGCCTGGGCGGTGTTCGGTCAATGGAGTGTGTGACTCTTGATCTCGGGGTTGTGAGTTCGAGCCCCGTGTTGTGGGTAGGGATTACTTAAAAAATAAAATCTTAAGAAAGAAAGAAAGAAAGAAAGAAAGAAAGAAAGAAAGAAAGAAAGGAAAGAAAGAAAGAAAGAAAGAAAGAAAGAAAGAAAGAAAGAAAGAAAGAAAGAAAGAAAGAAAGAAAGAAAGAAAATGAGCGCTGGTAAGTTGAAGAAGTTATGCGCCTCCACATGCTATAAGTATGAAACACCGCAGGTTATATGAACCAATTTAAACAGTCCATTTGGTGTCCCTGGCTCACCACTTTGTGTGTCCTTCCTGGCTTCTAATAAAGGAGTAGGCAGGGGCGCCTGGGTGGCTCAGTCGGTTAAGCGTCCGACTTCATGACCTCACGGTTCATGAGTTCGAGTCCCGCATGGGGCTTCCTAGTCATTCTTTACAGCTCACTTTAGAAACCATCACCTCTTCCAGGAAGCCTCCCCAACTGCCCAGATAGTTATTCCCTCCTCCACCGATTAAAATACCAATAATAATAGTTTTGCCTTATGTAGCTCTTATAGTATCCCAGGCTCTGGGCAAGTGCTACTTGGATTAATTCATCCCAGCCTCACAAATAGCCCGTGAAATGGGCACGACGGATATCCCCATTTTACAGATGAGGAAACTGAGACGCACAGAAGTAAAGCAACACACACAACCGGGAAGAAGCAAGAACCAAACTCAGGCAGGTCTGTTTAAAGTCCGTTGTCTTAACTATTATATTGTATTTTCTGGTCATCTAGTTAGCACTAGCATCTCCCTGTGGAGACCACGCAGCCCTTGCGATCATGGACGGTCTCATTCATCTGTGGCTGCCCAGGGCCAGCACAGTGACTGGCACATAGCAAGTGCTGAGTACTTCTTGCTGAATAATTGAATATTAATGGAGTGCAGAGAAAGACCTTTTATCCCACCTTTTAATTGAGGGAACATTCATTCTAATGTAATTTTTGCTTAATGTTTATTTATTTTTGAGACTGAGGGAGACAGAGCACGAGTGGGGGAGGGGCAGAGAGAGAGGGAGACACAGAATAGGAAGCAGGCTCCAGGCTCCGAGCTGTCAGCACAGAGCCCGACGCGGGGCTCAAACCCACAAACCGTGAGATCCTGACCTGAGCTAAAGTTGGATGCTCAACTGACTAAGCCACCCAGGCGCCCCTGAGGGTACATTCATTCTAAAATGAGTAAGGATGAGGGGCACCTGGGTGGCTCAGTTGGTTAAGCATCTGACTCTTGATTTCGGCTCAGGTCACGATCTCACAGTTTGTGAGTTCAAGCCTCGCCCTGGGCTCTGCTCTGAAGGCTGAGAACCTGCTTGGGATTCCCTCTCTCTCCCTCTGTCTCTGCCCCTACCCACCCCCCTCAAAAATAAAAAACATATAAAAATAAAATGACTAGAGATGAAAAGCACAGGAGGAAGACAGAAAGCCCCTCTAGCAGCCTCTCCCCCAACCATCCAGCTACCTTCCCGTTCTAGATCCTTCAAGATCTCATAGGCTTTAAACCCCAGGCTGGTGCACATACATTACAGCATCTGATCTGATATCACTTCTGACAATCAGGCCCTGTAACTTAAGCAATCCCATAGCTTCTCCACCATGACATCCCCTCCCCTCTGCTTTTGTCTGTTTCAGTATGTCTTCAATCCCTCTTTAGGCATTAAGTGATGGACTTGTTTTCCGGAAGGCCTGCAGAGGAAGGCAGAGACTGGAAGACGGAGATCTTATGTCAGTCTTCTAAACTGGCTCTCCACCTGCTAAGGACTGTGAGCCGCTCCTCAATACCCAGTGCCCCTACTCTGCCCTTATCATGAATTTTTATTTCTGCCCATGATCCTTACCACCGTTCTCAAAGCCATACATCATGACTGATGCATTCTTAGAAAGTCAACACAGCAGGATACTCGTCTGGGACGACTGATCCCTCGGCCTGTCCTCCGAGACTGGATCGAAGTCGGCTCAAGGACATCTGGCTCCTTAAATTCCCTCTACAACTTTCCATAACATAAACTCTGCCTCCCTATGCTGGTCAGACGTCACGTGACTTGATTTTAGGACTACGGGGAGATCATGTATGGTGGAGAGGCATGGCGGTAAATAATAGCGAGCCGCCCAGTGATGCTTCCAGAAGACAGCATCAGGTGAATTCTCCTCTGTCTGTAACCCCCCTCCAAGGCCTGCTAACCTCCACTGTGAACAAGAGAGTGAGCCTCAAGCCCCCAGAGCCGTGTCTGGCCAGAATGTAATGCTATATTGTGTCCTTTATGTGTATTGTCAAAATGGGGCGCCTGGGTGGCTCAGTCGGTTGAGCGTCCGACTCCGGCTCAGGTCATGATCTCACAGTTCATGAGTTCGAGCCCCACATCGGGCTCTGTGCTGACAGCTCAGGGCCTGGAGCCTGCTTTGGATTCTGGGTCTCCCTCTCTCTCTGCTCCTCCCCTGCTCACATTCTGTCTCTCTCTCAAAAATTAAAGATAAAAAAAAATTTTTTTTAATTTATATGTATTGCCAAAATGATACCCTTTCTGTAAGAA
This sequence comes from Herpailurus yagouaroundi, assembly GCF_014898765.1. NCBI lineage: Eukaryota > Metazoa > Chordata > Mammalia > Carnivora > Felidae > Herpailurus > Herpailurus yagouaroundi. Next base: position 9,926,541 of record NW_024412453.1, read on the forward strand.
GGGACACCTGTTTTCCACTGATTGTAGTTCTAAAGTCTCCTTTTAACATACGCTCAGTGAAAAAAAGGGTGGCAGTTTAAAGAAAAGACATGAAGTAGGGGCGCCTGGGTGGCGCAGTCGGTTAAGCGTCCGACTTCAGCCAGGTCACGATCTCGCGGTCCGGGAGTTCGAGCCCCGCATCAGGCTCTGGGCTGATGGCTCGGAGCCTGGAGCCTGTTTCCGATTCTGTGTCTCCCTCTCTCTCTGCCCCTCCCATGTTCATGCTCTGTCTCTCTCTGTCCCAAAAATAAATAAACGTTAAAAAAAAAAAGTTTAAAAAAAAAAGAAAAGACATGAAGTAAATAAAAGCACAGGTGGTAGGTGCAGACAGCAGAAACGTGAAGGCTCAAGCTTGAGAAACAGATCGTGGTGGCCAAGGCGTCCCGGGTTGGGATCAGACTGGCCTGGGTTTGAATTTCAGCTTGGCCCCTTGGTGGCTCCGTGACCCTCAGGGAGTGAGTCCACCTGTTCAAGGAGATGGTCCCATCCCTGCAGAGTCCTTGTGTGGTTTAGAGAGATGTATGTAAGCCAAACACCAGCACACCAACTGGCTCATAAAACCAGCTCGCTCTGCGGATGGCATTGACGTGACTGTCCTGCCCGGTGTGGCCACCCATCGACGGAGCCGCCTGGCTCCTGACCCTTCCTCCCCAACGCGGACAGCCCAATCTTTTCTTTTACTCACTGATGTGACACATACTCATTAAGTGCCTGCTAGGCAAGGGTTTGGGGGAGGACAGTAAGGAACGTGGAGGACAAGGCTGCCGCTCTCAGAACACTTACATTCCCAAAGCAGAGACGGGCAATAGGAACCACATATAATAACAATAATAATGGGGCGCCTGGGTGGCTCAGTCGGTTAAGCGTCCGACTTCGGCTCAGGTCATGATCTCACAGTTTGTGAGTTTGAGCCCCGCGTCGGGCTCTGTGCTGACAGCTCAGAGCCTGGAACCTGCTTCACATTCTGTGTCTCCCTCTCTCTCTGCCCCTTCCCTGCTCGTGCTGTGTCTCTCTCTGTCTCAAAAATAAAATAAACATTAAAAAAAAAAAACAATAATAATAATAATCAAGAAGACCCATAGACATGAGTCAATTTCAGATCATCTGTGCCCCGTCTTCTCCAGAACAGGACATTTGCTTGGAGGGGCGCCTGGGTGGCTCAGTTGGTTCAGCATCCGACTCTTGGTTTTGGCTCAGGTCATGATCTTCTGGTTTGAGTTCAAGCCCTGCGTTGGGGACCATGCTGACAGCATGGAGCCTGCTTAGGAATCCCTCTCTCCCTCTCACTCTCTGCCCCTCCCCACCCATGCTATCTCCGTCTCTCTCAAAGTAAATAAATGAACTTAAAAAAAAAAAAACCTTTAAAAAAGATGACAGCAGAAGGATGTAAATTAAAAAAATAAAATTGGGGCACCTGGGTGGCTCAGTCAGTTGAGCGTCCGACTTCGGCTCAGGTCACGATCTCGCGGTCCGTGAGTTCAAGCCCCACGTCAGGCTCTGGGCTGATGGCTCGGAGCCTGGAGCCTGCTTCCGATTCTGTGTCTCCCTCTCTCTCTGCCCCTCCCCCGTTCATGCTCTGTCTCTCTCTGTCTCAAAAATAAATAAATGTTAAAAAAATTTTTTTTAAATAAAATTAAAATAATAATAATAAAGGAAGAAGGAAGGATGTAAATTAAAAAAATAAAATTAAAAAAATAACAATAAAAGAGGAGTATATTTAAAAAAATAAAATTAAAAACATAATAACAATAAAGGAGGAAGCATGTAAATTAAAAAATAAAATTAAAAACATAATAATAATAAAGGAGGATGTAAATTTAAAAAACTAAAATTAAAAAAAAAATAATAATAAAGATGACAGCAGAAACAATGAGGCAGAACACAGCCTTGCTCCAATCCAGCAGGGAATGTGCGCGAGGGGTGACTGAAATTTTTTGCCACTCTGCGTGCCTCGGCCGATGATTGTGAAAACGCTATGAGTATTGATTTGGGGGGTTACAAATACATTCTAGCGAGTAGGCAGATTCGCAAATACCAAATCTACGTGCAAATGATCGGACCGACCATAAGTCAGTGTGATGTGGTCAAGGCTGGGGGGCAGGGAGGGGGGGATAGTTTGCAATTGGGAGCCTCTCTCAGGAGGGGGTAACACCTGAGCTGACACTTGAATGATGAGAAGTTACCAGCCGTGTGAGATTCAGACATCGCAGCACGCCAGGCAGAAAGAGCCTCCAGAACACAGGACTTGAGGAAGAAACCCCCGTGGAGAATTGGGGAATCAGAAAGGAGGTCTGAGCTGCTGAAGTGTAGAGAGAGCCATGGGGAGAGAGGCAGGAAATAAAGCTGGAAAAGGAGCACGGGGGTGGGTTGGTCCTGCGGGTCCACATAGATCCTGGCCCACCGTCTACACAAAACCCAGATCCAGGGCCAGCTGGGTGCATGATCAAATCGTGCATGATCTCGAGGAGTGTGGGATTGAGCCCCGCCTCAGGCTCCGTGCTGATAGCACAGAGCCTGCTTGGGATTCTCTCCCTCCCTCTCTCTCTGTCCCTCAAAATAAATACATAAACACTAAAAAAAAAATGGATCTGTCCCTAGGCAAATATTTCCCTTCAGGCCACCCGCATGGTCCCACCCTCAGCCTCTACCTTTGCTGTCCCCACCTGGATCCTCTAACAGCCCAGGCCCTGTCCTTTCACTTGGGTCCCAGGGCTTAAGTCCCATACATTTACACGCTAACAAGTGTAATTTATCATGCCTGACTGAAATCAGTCTTGCTACAATCTAAGCTCATTTTCTTTTCTTTTCTTTTTAAAGTTTTATTTGTTTAGTCTGAGAGTGAGAAAGAGAGAGTGTGAGAGCAGGGAAGGGCAGAAAAAGGGGGACAGAGGATCAGAAGCGGGCTCTTCACTGACAGCAGAGAGCCCAATGTGGGGCTCGAACCCATGAACCATGATACCATGACCTGAGCCGAAGTCGGACGCTTAACCACCTGAGCCACTCAGGTGCCCCCCGAGTCCGTTTTCTGTCGCCTTGACTTCAGTAATAATATAGAGGGGTTAGCAGAGCAATCTTGTCCGTTAACATATTATAATAATTTCCGAGCACAAGCGATGTATTTTAAGGAAAAGGGCTCAGAGAGATTAAGTAACTTGTCAAAAGTCACACAGCTAGATGCTCTGAGAAGATTCAGGCTCAGGTATATCTGACTCCAAGTTGGGCTCTTTCTATTACGTTCTATTTCTCCCCTGGCTCTTCTTAAACCTATAGACTCTCAGCGCTTCTCTCTACGGATGGTCCACAGTGTTCTCTGATTTATACGTTGCCCTGTGCAGGGCGAATCAAAAGTCAGTCTCAATGGCTTACTATTACTTGCAAGGTTTATAATCAGCAAAACTGGATTCAGCGCATGACCAAAGGTACACTGATCCTATTTAAGTCTTGAATACCGTAGATTTGACTTAAACATTTGTTAAATGAATAGCCAAGCAGGAAGGATCACATTCCACCACTTTGGCAGAATGGGCCAATGCCCGGGCGTTTGTCACGCTGTGCCCGTGTTGTGAGTGTCTGTCACACAGTATTTGTCCTGGCGTTTGTTATTTTTGGTTATTCCATATTCACTCCCTCTTTTTAATAACACACCAATTTCAGGTTGAGGAAATACCTTGGTGGGTAAACTTTCTCTTGCTGGGAAGCGGTCCCGCATGAGCGCCTTCCGCGGTCCCCTTGGGCAGGGAAAGAATGTGACAACAGCTTGGCCGGGGGGCAGCCGTGACCCTGGACTCTGAGTTGAGCAGAGGTGAGAGGGACATCGGTGTGCTGGCCGGACTGTGCTAGCAGCTAGCGGCTACATTTGTCACCAATGCCCTTGAGCATAAGCAAGGCAGAGGTAGATATTATAGCTCTCAGACTAGATCCACAATCAATACCCGGACCTGTTCTAGAAGAAAGGGTCTGTCCCACCTCAAGGGATTGACAAATGAAAGTATATTTATAGATTTGAAGCATGCAGGTGTTGTTTGTGTTTCTGGTTTTAGAGAGAGAGCATGCGTGGGCAGGGGAGAGAGGCAGAGGGGGAGAGAGAGCAAGAGAGCAAGAGTGAGGGAAAGAGAGAGACAGAGAGAGAGAGAATCCTAAACAGGTTCCATGCCTAGTGCCGAGCCCAACATGGGGCTTGATCCCATAATCCTGGGATCATGACCTGAGCTGAAATCAAGAGTTGGACGCTCAACCGACAGTCATCCAGGGGCACCAGCTGTTGTTGGAAAAAGACAAAACAAAACAACCCAAAACCCACAAAACCACAATTCTGGAACACCTGGCTGGCTCAGTCGGTAAAGCACACAACTGGATCTTGGGGTCATGAGTTCAAGCCCAACGTTGGGCCTCGAGAGTGCTTAAAATATACATATATATTTATATAACAATTCCTAAACAAACGAACAAAATACAATTCCTTGTTTTAAACTGCTTTTTCAGGGAAGCTCTCTATTACATCATGCTACTGGGACATGATATAAAATCTCTGCCTTCGCGGAGTGGACGATGATGAAATTAAATCTGTAAAACAAGATGTATGTCAGGTAGTAATGAATACTGTGGAGAAGACCTTTCTGCCAAGGGATCACTTGAGGGACCTGTAAGCGCATAAGTCCTCCAAGCAGCAGAAACAGCAAGTGCAAAGGCCCTGAGGTGGGTGTACCCTTGGCATGGTGAAGGTCCAGCGAGGTCAGTGTGGCCGAGCGGAGCGATCAGAGAGGCAGCAGGGAGCCGAGTGATGCAGAGCCTGGCAGGCGGTGATGAAGACTTTGACCTTCATCGCTGGGAGATGGGAAATGATCTCCCATAGCATTTTGAGTACAAGAGTAACACATGACAGCAGTGTGGGGAGCGAGCTCTGCCGGACAACCCACTGCTCTGCAAACCACTGAGGCTCTACAGGAACTCGCTTTGCCTCTATCTCCTTTTATTCCACACCCCACCCTCCCGCCGCTCCCCCTTCCTGACATTCTTTCCCTTCCTGGAGTGAGCCACCTGACGCCAGTGTCTTTGGGAGCCCGAGTCTGCATTCCTGGCAAGCCCGCAGGTGAATCAGATAGCATTAAAACCCGAGAACCACCGGCCGCCAGGTACATTGGGAACCCAAGCCTTGAGCCCCAGAGACGGAAACTCTGTTCCAGAGCTCCCAGGGTGACGAATGACACATCCGGGAGGATCAAACCGGTCCGAGGTAATTCACCGAGCTAATCCCTCATTTCCTTCCCGTTTCCCCCTTCACCCATCACCCTGGATCACATGATGGGTCTGCCCTGGCTGCTGCTTGAGAGTGGAGGGGAGGAAAAAAAGCCTTTTTCCTCAACCCATCTTGGGTTCTCCGGCTGGGGCCCGGGAAATTGAACTAACAAAAGACAGGCGAGACGGACGAGGGCAAAACAGACAGAAGTTTATTAAGTGTGCGAGCGGAAGCCCTCACGCAAGTGAGACCGGGGCTTCTTAACAAAAGAACAACATTTGGGGAGAAGTGACAACTTAAAGGAAAAGGACTTTGACAGCAAATGATGGGAAGGTAAGTATATGGGGACACTAGTGGTAGGTGGGGGCTAGTCTTAATTTTTTTTTAATTTTTTTTTTCAATGTTTATTTATTTTGGGGACAGAGAGAGACAGAGCATGAACGGGGGAGGGGCAGAGAGAGAGGGAGACACAGAATGGGAAACAGGCTCCAGGCTCTGAGCCATCAGCCCAGAGCCTGACGCGGGGCTCGAACTCACGGACCGCGAGATCGTGACCTGAGCTGAAGTCGGACGCTTAACCGACTGCGCCACCCAGGCGCCCCTAGTCTTAATTTTTTTAATGTTTGTTTATTTTGAGAGAGAGAGAGAGAGAGTGCAAGCATGAGCAGGGGAGGGGGACAGAGGTGGGGGGGGACAAAGGATTCAAAGTGGGCTCCACGCTGACAGCAGGGAGCCCGACCTGGGGCTTGAACTCACAGGAACTGGGAGATCTTGAACTCATGGGAACTGGGAGATCGTGACCTGAGCGGAATCGGATACTTAACCAACTGAACCACGCAGGTGCCCCCGAGGGCTAGTGTTTACCTGGGTTCGTTATGCAAATGTCTCCTTGGTGATAAGGGTCTAGAGTTGTCTTCAGTGATTAACTTCTGTGCTTCCTGGCATCAGGGGAGGGGAGACGCCTTTGCAAATTTCTGTCTTACTTGTTAAGCAAGTAGGGAAAAGGCAGAGAGTTTTTCTCTAATCTGTTTCTTCTCAGTTGCCCTCAGGTCGAAATAGTCCTTATGCCAAAGTGGCATATTTTGGGATGACACATTCTGCTACCTTCAATAATCAGGCCATTTTAAATAAGTGTAACCTTATTCTGCTATAAGAATTATGGCCAGGAAGGGGGACAAAACATAAGAGACTCTTTACTTTTATTATTATTTTTTTAATTCTTTTTTTTTTAATTTTTTTTAATGTTTATTTTTGAGACACGGAGAGACAGAACATGAACGGGGGAGGGTCAGAGAGAGAGGTAGACACAGAATCCGAATGGGCTTCAGGCTCTGAGCTGTCAGCACAGAGCCCCCCACAGGGCTCGAACTCACAGACTGTGAGATCATGACCTGAGCCGGAGTTGGAAGCTTAAACCGACTGAGCCACCCAGGCGCCCCAATAAGAGTCTCTTAAATTTAGGAAACAGAGGGTTGCTGGAGGGGTTGTGGGAAGGGGGATGGGCTAAAGGGGGATGGGCTTAATGGGTAAGGGGCATTAAGGAATCTACTCCTGAAATCATTGTTGCACTAACTTGGATGGAAATTTTAAAATATTAATTATTTTTAAAAATTAAACATAAAAAAAGAATTATAGCCATACATTTCCCCCAAAGTCTCTAGTAATTGGATATGCATATCACGCAAGTTAATGTTGAGTATCATTTCCCTTGGTGAACCCCTAACCATCTTTCACAACCCAGCTGAGGGGTCACAACCAAGCTAAGAAATTAAGTATTCCCTGCCCTTAAACTTGGCAAAGAGCATTTTCACCAAAGCAAACAAATGAACAATGACAACAAAAACCACAGTAACTATGTGGAGTGTTAATTACCTTGAGTATAATTTCGTAGTGTATATAGATATCAAATCATCACACTATATACTTTAAACATATTACTTGTCAAAAATGAGGTACAGGGGCGCCTGGGTGGCCTAGTTGGTTAAGCGTTCCACTCTTGATCTCAGGTCAGGTCATGATCTCATGGTTCGTGAGTTCAAGCCCCGCATCGGGCTCCACACTGACCTTGCAAAGCCTGCTTGGGATTCTCTCTCTCCCTCTCTCTCTCTCCGCCCCTCCTCTCTCTCTCTCTCTCTCTCAAAATAAATAAATAAAATTTTTTAAGATAAACCTTTAGAAAATGGCATATAGTTAGCACACTCTGTTCCAATGGTTTCAGGTATACCCCGTAGTGATTTGACAGGTGTATATGTGATGTTATGCTCACAAGCATATCCACCATCCGTCTCCATACAACACCATTGCAACACCATGGACCGTATTACCTGTGCGGTACTTTCCATAACTGTAAGCCTGTACCTCCTTCTCCCCTTCACCCATTTTGCCTATCTCCCCACCCCCCAGACATACTATGGTTTTACTTGCCTGTGATACCTCAATACAGCCGAAAAGTAAAATAACAATAAACAGCTAAAGAATGCCTTGTCTAGGTTCCTTTTGCCATAGAAGTCGCCCTTTTAAAACTTTTGAAACACTTGGGGGCGCGTGGGTGGCTCAGTCAGTTAAGCATTAGGATTCTCTCTCTCTCTCTCTCTCTCTCTCTCTCTCTGTCCCCATTCACGCTCTCTCTCTCTCTCTCTCTCTCTCTCTCTCTCAAATAAAAAAGAATTATGAAAATCCCATGACAGAAGGTGCAAGAGAACTAGATGGCTGTTGATGAATCAGTAAGGATATAAGGAAGAATTATGGTGAAATGAACGGAGGACGGACACAGTCTTCAATGCCACCCATGTCCTGAAAACCGCGTAGTCGGCTTATGTAGCATCACACGCTGGTAAATGTCTTCTGCCTTCCCGAGTGTGCTCCAGTGCTTGTCAGGACCCGGACAAAGTTGGCGTCAATGATGGATGCCAGTCACATCTGGGGAGGTCAGAGGTCAGGGAGGGAAGGGGGGGTGGGGCCCAACATCCCAGGTTGGGTTGTGTTGTGCTAATCTCAATTTCCAGGAAATGACTTCAGGATGAGTAAAAAGTTTCTTGGCCCTCAGTAGAGTCACAATGAATTGAAATAAAATGAATGAATGAACGAACAAACTAGTGTATTCTCTACTACCGAAGAGGGGTACACAATCCACCCATCTCTCTCCTCCCTGTGGGCTGAGGAACTTGGAGTTAAGTATTGTGACCAGTCCCTGTAGCCTTCCTCACTCAATAAATCTTGATACACAAGGGCGCCTGGGTGGCTCAGTCAGTTAGACGTCCGGCTTCAGCTCAGGTCATGATCTCACAGTTTGTGAGTTCAAGCCCCACGTCAAGCTCTGTGCGGACAGCTCAGAGCCTGGAGCCTGCTTCGGATTCTGGGTCTCCCCCTCTCTCTGCCCCTCCCCTGCTCATGCTCTGACTCTCTCTCTCAAAAATAAATAAAAAAACATAAAAAAAAAACCCCAAAACCCCACCAAAATGGTGTACATTTGCACATTGGAATATTATTTAGCCTTACAAAGGATTTAGCCTTACAAAGGAATGAGATTCTGATACAGGTTACAACACGGATGAACCCTGAAAACATGCTAGTGAGATCACCCAGACACAAACGGAATGTGTGATTCCACGTCTATGAGACGCTCGGAGTAGGCAAATTAACAGAAACAGAAAACAAAATAGAGGTTACCAGAAACTGGAGAAAGAGAGAATGAGGAACTATTGTGGCTTTGTTTTGTTTTGTTTTTTAATATTTATTTTTGGGGCGCCTGGGTGGCTCAGTTGGTTGAGCGTCCAACTTCAGCTCAGGTCATGATCTCACATTCCGTGAGTTCGAGCCCCACGTCAGGCTCTGTGCTGACAGCTCAGATCCTGGAGCCTGCTTTGGATTCTGGGTCTCCTTTTCTCTCTGCCCCTCCACTGCTCATGCTCTGTCTCCTTCTGTCTCAAAGAAAAAAAAAATTAAAATAAATAAATTAAAATAAAATATTTATTTTTGAGAGAATGAGTGTGAGCAGGGAAGGGGCAGAGGGAGGGAGACAGAGGATCCTAAGCGGGCTCTGCGCTGACAGCAGAGAGCCCGACGTAGGGTTCCAACTCTGGAAATGTGAGATCATGACCCGAGCTGGACTCCGGGACGTTGACCTTAATGGACTAAGCCAGCCAGGAGCCCCGAGGAGCTATTGTTCACAAAGTTTCCGTTAGAAACAATGCAAATTTCTGGAGATAAATGGTGGTGATGTTTACAGAACAATGGAGATGTATTTAATGCCACTGAATGGTTCAATGAAAACTATGCAATAATAATTGCTGTTATTACGTATTGGTAAAATATATACATTATTTAATAGGCAAGCTGCGCAGCTTAAAGCTACTGATTTTAGTTGTTTTTCCTCTTCCCACCTATGAATCCCCTTCCCCGACGTGGAGTCTGTAAAAACATGCCGGGGACCCTGGAATGAAATTAGCCAGGCTTTTAGATGTAAAACATAATTAGCAATCTGTTACTCCCTCGGAAATAATGAACCCTGATTTCTGCCAAATGAATCAACTTTTATCTGAGTTAACTGATCATTATCAGAGTTTCTCTGTGCTTTCCATTCTGGGTCTTTTACATTCACAAAGGGGATGTAATGCGATAATCATTAGCCACGAGACAGCCCGTTTCAAATGTAAATCAATAGGCCCGTGGAACCTGGAGACTGCTGTCTTTTAGACACCTTTCTACCGGCCAAGCTCTGCTAGCTCGGGGAGCAGAGCCGGGCCAGGCTGGCTGAGGAAACAGGCAGGTCTCTGGGGGTTCCTGGTAGCTTCCTTCTGCTTCGTGGGGACAAACCATTGGCAGGGAAAGCCAGCAGGGGTCAGCAATCATTAAACCTCCCGGACTGTAGTCACGGAGGGCACCCAGGATGATGTTGGCTAAGATCTCTGAATACAAGCATTCCCTCCGGGCAGATGGTCTTGGAAAGCGAAGGCTGCTACGCGACGTAGGACACTTACTCGTGGAAGCGTCTCCGAGTCCCGGGGAGACCAGAACAACTGGTTTTCGTGGCAGTTTCATGGGACAGGTGGTTAACCCAGAGGAGCTGGTTGAGGAAGCCAGTTTGGCACAGGAACTGGGTGACTGACTCCTTTAGACGGAGCTCTGGGGCCCAAGGTCATGGCGCTCAGGTTGGCCTTAGCAAATTCAATATCTCTGTTATCCGCTATCGATTCAGTCTTTCATTACCTTTCTTTTTTTTAATCTTTATTTATTTATTAAAAATGTGTTTAATGTGTATTTACTTATTTTTGAAAGAGAAAGTGTCAGCGGGGGCAGGGCAGGGAGAGAGGGGGAACAGAGTTTCCGAAGCAGGATCCACGCAGTCAGCAGTGAGCCCGACGTGGGGCTTGAACTCACGAACTGGGAGATCACGACCTGAGCCGAAGTCAGAGGCTCAACCCACCCAGCCAACCAGGTGCCCTTAATGTTTATTTATTTTTGAGGGACAGAGCAAGAGCGGGGGAGGGGCAGAGAGAGAGAGGGGGAGACAGAGGATGCCAAGGGGACTCTGTCCGGACAGCATCCAGCCCGCCGCTGGGGCTTGAACTCAGGAACCGTGAGATCATGACCTGAGCCTGGTGCTCAAATCCCTGTGCCACTCAGGTGCCCCTCCCCCCTTTTCATTACCTTTCTGGCCTTGCTCCGTGCGGTCTTCTTTGTAAAGAATTGCTTACATATTTTGCGACTTACCGCCCTTTTTCTGCTCGAGGTCAGCCATTGGGTCATTTCATTCCAAACTGCGTTTCCGTTAATCCAGGCTTCAAACACTAACAAACGCCATGATGTTTGGGGACAGTTGCACAGCAACAGTGACTACACTAAAAAACCATTGAGCTGTACGCTCTAAATGGGGGAATTGTATGGCACGTGAATGGAATCTCCAAATGCTGTTACAAACAAACAAACCGCATGAAAGGAGAGTCTAGCCAAAGTGCAGCACCAGTCAACTTACCATAGCTTGTGTTGCCAATGGTGACTAAATGTTTGCTGGGTGAAGAAATTTCGCAGCAGACGGCATGTTTTATATCCATTATGGTTACCTGGGCTGATGTGCTACCCTGGTTCCAAATTTCTATGAATAATTTAGAGTTAGAAACCCAACTGAGGACTCTGTACTTTCAATTCTGAGATGTATTTCACGCGGTAATTGATTCCCCAATATCCTTCCTTCCTTCCTTCCTTCCTTCCTTCCTTCCTTCCTTCCTTCCTTCCTTCCTTCTAGATGATTTGTCTTTAGACCAGTGGTTCTCAAGCTTGGCCTCACACAGAGACCTCATATTTAAAATGTATTAATGCCGGGGCTCCTGGGTGGCTCAGTCAGTTGAGCCTCCAACTTCAGGTCAGGTCATGATCTCACAGCTTGTGAGTTCGAGCCCCACGTCAGTCTCTGTGCTGACAGCTCAGAGCCTGGAGCCTGCTTCAGATTCTGTGTTTCCCTCTCTCTTTTCCCCTCCCCCGCTCATGCTCGCTCGCTCGCTCGCTCTCTCTCTCAAAAATAAATAAACATTAAAAAAAATTAAAGAAAAAGAATAATATGTCTCGGTGCCCAGGTGGGTTAGGTTCAAAGTTCCCCCAGGTGATTTTAACGTGCCACCAACAGTGCAAACCCCGATTGTGAGATAAAATTTCACACTCACTAGGATGGCTATGATTACAACAGACAAAACGGGAAGTAGTGCACGCTGGTGAGCAGGGAGAGAAATTGAAACTCTTGTGCCCTGCTGGTAAGAATGCAAAATGGTGCAGCCTTGTGGAAAACAGTATGGAGGTTCCTCAGAAAATGAAACGTAGAATTGCCCTATGATTTGGCAATTCTACTCGTAGGCATATAACTGAAAGCAGCAGAAGCAGAGACTTGAGCAGATGTTTGTCCACTCATACCAATAGCCAAAAGGTGGAAGAAACCCAAGCGTCCACCGATAGATGAATGAACAAAATACACACACACACACACACACACACACACACACACGCGCGCGCACACACACAAAAGAATATTATTCAACGCTAAAAAGGAAGACAATTTTGACAACAGGGATGAACCTTGAGGATATTATGCTAAGTAATACAATGTTTCTCACTGTAGGATTCCACTTACACGAGGCACCTGCACGGAAACAGGAAGCAGAATGGTGGTTACCAGGAACGGGGGAGAGGAGATTGGGGAGTTGGTGTTTAGTAGGGATGGAATTTGAGGTTGGAAAAATGAAAAAGGTCTGGAGCTGGATGGTGGTGGTGGATGCACAACAATGTGAAATACACTTTTTTAATGTTTATTTCTTTATTTTGAGGGGGGCGGGGAGAGGCAGAGAGAGAGAGAGACAGAGACAGAGAGAGAGAGAATCCCAAGCAGGCTCCATGCTTAGTGCGGAGCCCAATGTGCGGCTCGATCTCAAGACCATGAGATCACGACCTGAGCCAGGCTCTCAACTGACTGAGCCACCCAGGCGCTCTGACAATGTGAAATGTACTTAATGCCACTGAAGTATCCACTTACAATGGTGAAAGTGGTAAATCTTAGTATTTTTGTGTGTGTATTTCACCACAGTAAAAAGAGATGTCCTTTTCAAGAATGGGTATCCAGTATGGAAACCAATTTGACAATAAAGTTCATATATTGAAAAGAAAAAAAAAAAAGAATGGGTATCTGGCCCAATTCCTGCCAATGACATGGGAGGAGATACCTCCTGGAGGGCTTCTGGGAGAAACTTCTCATTCTTGGAAGGAAGATACTGGTCGAGATGCTCTCTACTATTTCTCTGGACTTGGCCTCTGGGACTCTGCAGCTGTCTTGGGACCAGACTGGAGAGGAAGCCAACACCCAGGCCAGCAGACGGATGGAAAGGTAGGGGCCCCTGATGTCATTAAGCTCCTGAGCCAATGAAATAACAAGAAAGTCCTATCTTAGGGTTTCTTTTTCTTTTTATGTATTTTTAAAAATGTTTGCTTGTTTGTTTGTTTAGAGCGCGTGTGAGTGGGAGCGGGGGAAGGGCAGAGAGAGGGGGAGAGAAAGAGAGAACCCCAGGCAGGCTTTGCACTGTCAGCACAGAGGCCAATGAGGGGCTTGATATCACCGACCTCCAGACCGTGACCTGAGCCAAAATCAAGAGTCACATGCTTTTTAAAATTTTTTTATTTTTATTCTTCACTTTTTTTTTTCAATGTTTATTTATTTTTGGGACAGAGAGAGACAGAGCATGAACGGGGGAGGGGCAGAGAGAGAGGGAGACACAGAATCGGAAACAGGCTCCAGGCTCCGAGCCATCAGCCCAGAGCCCGACGCGGGGCTCGAACTCACGGACCGCGAGATCGTGACCTGGCTGAAGTCGGACGCTTAACCGACTGCGCCACCCAGGCGCCCCAATTCTTCACTTTTTAAATTAATTAATTAATTTTTAAGTTTACATCCAAGTTAGTTAGCTTATACTGCAATAATGATTTCAGGGGTAGATTCCACTGACTAATCACCTGCGTGTAACACCCAGTGCTCATCCCAGCAAGTGTCCTCCTTAATGCCCGTCACCCATGTAGCCCATGCCCCTGCCCACAACCCCTCCAGCAAACGCTCAGTTTGTTCTCTGTATTTAAAAAAGATTTTTTTTAACACTTATTTATTTTTGAGAGACTGAGAGACAGAGTATGAGTGGGGAAGGGGCAGGGAGAGCAGGAGACACAGCATCGGAAGCAGTTTCCAGGCTTTGAGCTGTCAGCACAGAGCCCGACATGGACTCGAATCCACAAACCGTGAGATTATGACCTGAGCTGAAGTCGGATGCTTGACCAACTGAGCCACCCAGGTGCCCCTGTTCTCTGTATTTAGGAGTCTTTTATATTTTGTCCCCCCCCCCATTTTTGTATTATTTTTGCTTCCCTTCCCTTATATTCATCAGTTTTGTCTCTTAAATTCCACATATGCGTGAAATCATATGATATTTGTCTTTCTCTGACCAATTTCACTTAGCATAATACCCTCCAGTTGTATCCACGTAGTTGCAAATGGCAAGATTTCATTCTTTTTGATCGCCGAGTAATACTCCATCATAAATATATACCCCATCTTCTCTATCTATTCATCTGTCAATGGACAGTTGAGCTCTTTCCATACATGATGGTTATTTTTATAAATAAGGCAACAGCCCAAGCATAGAGTCACATGCTAAGCCCATGTCACCAAAATGAGTCTTTTTTTTTTTTTTT